>NW_019396081.1:624656-903300 GCF_000591075.1 Eurytemora carolleeae | reverse complement strand
CCCCCCCCACCATTGGTCCCAACCCCTTTAACCTCTGTTGCTAAGTTCTCAAATCTTTTAACGAGTAGTTCTTGGGCAAACGAATTTAAGTAAAAAAATCTGTTTCTCTTCCGGCTTCGATTCTCTGTATATTTGTATAGCTACGATTCTCTTTATATTTGCATAGCTACGATTGATTAAATATTTTAACTAAATTGTCCAAAAGATAAAAATCTCCCAATAATGAGAAACCAATAGGGATGTTAAAAATTTATTTTTAAAATGGAATGTGAGGATGTAATTTTGAAGATTGATTTTCAAGATGGTTAATGGATATGCTGCTGATGAATATAATGTAGCTCCCGGAAAGGAAAGGTCTAAGTCCAGGAAAGGGTTGGAATTGATATTGCTCCAATGTTAGGTTTTGCTTTAGAGATATCCCGTGATGAGATCTTGAACGGTTCGTCAAATATTGATCTATACCGTTGGTTCTTATCATCTAGAAACTTGTATCAGACCATCTTTATTCAGCCAAACTGAAAATCAACTTTTTTTTTGAAATTATAACTTTAAGCTTTAAAAAAGCTTAATCTTAACTAATTTTACTCCTATTCTCACTTCTAATAATCATCTTCAACTGAAGACATATTAATATTAAATTCTATCAAATGCATAATAGAAGAAGAAAACGCCTCAGGTTTGGAATGTTTAGGATAGATTTGATCACGCCCTTCTAAAATTTAAGAGTAAAATATATTAACCTTGAATTCATTTTGTTTTATATGAATTAACAGAAACCATCATGTACCAAATACCTATAGGCTCAACCGAGTTTAATGTATTCATCCAACGCCCTGCTCAGACTTTCAGCTCACAATAAAATTTGCAAATATGCGGGAAGAGTTTGGGTTTGGTTTGGTTAGGTTTGGTAAGCTTGAGCTCAGTAGTGTATAGGCACTCCTTGTATTCATCCAAACAGTAATCCACTCAACTCTACACTTTTTCCTTCCTAGGCCGTTTATAATTCGTAATTTTAACCTTTTATTACTTTGTTTCAATTCTTATCAATTGTTTTGTTTTCCATTCTTCTCATTCTCCTCACATACCTTTCATCCTTGTCATTCTCCTCATATACCTTCCATCCTTCTCATCCTCCTCATATACCTTCCATCCTTCTCATCCTCCTCATATACCTAACATCCTTCTCATCCTCCTCAAATATCTTCCATCCTTCTCATCCTCCTCATATATCTTCCATCCTTCTCATTCTCCTCATATACTTTTCATCATTTTCATTCTCCTCACATACCTTTCATCCTTCTCATTCTCCTCATATACCTTTCATCCTTCTCATCCTCCTCATATACCTAACATCCTTCTCATCCTCCTCATATATCTTCCATCCTTCTCATCCTCCTCATATACCTTTCATCATTTTCATTCTCCTCATATACCTTTCATCCTTCCCATTCTCCTCATATACCTTTCATCCTTCTCATTCTCCTCATATACCTTTCATCCTTTTCATTCTCCTCATATACCTTCCATCCTTTTCATTTTCCACATATACCCACCATCCTTATTATTCTCCTTATATGTCTACCATCCTACTTAAATTCTTCGAATACCTTCCATCCTTTTCATTCTCCTCATATACCTTCCATCCTTTTTTATTCTTCTCATATACCTTCTATACCCCCCCCCTCCCCTACCCAAAAAAATAGATTTGCTATGTCGTGCACTGGGACGAACATATCAACAGGTTTTGAATACTGTCTTAAACCTTGATATACTAGCTGGTGATTAAACTATGATGTTCAAAAACCTTGAATTTTGTAGCTCAAGCTCGCCACTAAATTTTTTTGTAAACTTCTTCTATAAAGCTTTAGGATTGATATTGCATGAAAGTAATCAGTGCGTTAAGATGATATAACTTGTCTTATTACAACGATATTTAGATGAATGCTTGGTTTTAACTATTTCAAGTAGGAAACAAGATTTTTATGCATACACTTTTATCTACTTTATTCCAGTGCTTAGGATCCATGTGATTTTGATGCGGATCCGGATCCTGGATCCGCACTGGAAAAAAATGGATCCAAATCTGGATCAGGATCCAGGTTATTTCTTTAAAATTTACTTTTTTTTAGCAAAGCAAAATTTTCAAATTTTTTGTCTATTTTTTTTGCTCATTTTTTTGCTAAATTTGGTGAACCATTTAGAAATCAGGAAATTTTTATAATCTCTCTTTTTTAATAGTTAAGATATTAATTTTGAGAGTAAAATTTTTTTGGGGGATTTTTGGTTGATATTTTGCCCCTTGGATCCAGAAAGCCAAAATCTTTAAACCACTGCTTTATTCAACACACTTGACTTGAAAGTTGATTTAGTTTTTTCATATTTATAAAGACATGAAAGTTTAAACATCTTACTGATTACCATAGAAACAAATGGTTTTATGCAAGGGATATAAAAGCAACTTCCATAAAATAATGTGTACTGTAGTTTCTGAGAGGAATGTAAACAAAGCACTGCATGGGTTTACACTCCTTCCAGAAACTGCAGTACACCCTTTATTTTACGTCAGTTCCTTTTTTATTCTTGATTTTAAGAAACTTCTTTTTCTGACTGATAATTACTTTATAAAAGATTATATAAACCTTTCAAGGTCGAACATATTTTAGAACAAGAACGAAATAAAACATATTTTAAGACAAGAACTAAAAAAAACATATTTTAGAACAAGAACTAAACCAAATATACTTCAGGACAAGAACTAAACCAAATATACTTCAGGACAAGAACTAAACCAAACAATTTTAGGACAATAACAAAACAAAGCAAATTTAAGGACAAGAATTATACAAACATCACTTAGGAGAAGTAAACCAAGCATATTTTAGGACAAAAACTAAACAAAACATATTTTATTTAATTTTTTGGTACCCTTCTCTTTTTCTGAATATTCTTTTCCTTCATCTCTTTCTACTACATCTTTTTCCTCCTTCTACTCTTCCCATCTTTTTTCCCTTTCCCTTTTTCCCTATTTTTGTTTTTTTACCCTCCTTCTCAGCTTCCTCTTCCTTACCTTTATTTTTTATTCTTCCCCTCCTATTATTTCTTTCTTTTCTTTGCCTTCTTCCTATTTAAATCTGCCTTTCCCAGATTCTTTCCCTTCTTTCCGATCTTTCTTTTTTCCATCCTTTCCCTTTTTCCTCACCTTTCCCTCCACTCCAACCTTACATTTATTTTTTTCCCTCCCCCCCATCTATTTCTTTCCTTTCCATAACTTTTTTTTACCTCCTTTCTCTCCTCGTTCAAATCCGTTTCCTTACTACTCCTCCCCCTGATGCTGATGTATTTAAAATAATCAGTTTGCCGTTTTAACACAAACAACTGGATTTAGTTATAAAAATAAATAAACTGATAACATACTACAGCTACAAATCTATCAAACAGAGGAAACAACGGGTTTGCCAGAATTAAAGGATTATCATTAGTTATAGATATGTTCGCAAATGTTTTACAAAATCGAAATTTTCGGGAGTTGTGGGGGGGGGGACTATAGAGATAAGAAAAAGTGCAGAGGATTAATAATTTAAAAAAGCAGAAATCAACTTGTTCATAACTTCATAACTCCGATATATTTCTAGTAACAACCTACTGTTTACATTGTCATCCTCTTCAAGTTTTAGACTGGCTTGTCATTCAACAAACATTTTATAATTTATAACAATTTAATAACAGTATTTTTATAACAGTGTGCAACATAACAGGATTAACATATTATTGGATTTCCAAAAATGTTGATTTATCAAAAATGTTTCTCGTTTAATCAGATTATAACATTATGATATAAAATATATTTACACGATTTTGGATTCTGTTAGATGATAAAATCACCAAACCTCGTCTGCGTTAGTGCTTAAAGATTGGACCCTTTTTCCAAATTTGGGCATAGGCGTGTCATGCCTGAGCTTGCATCCTGTTGATTTCAGTCGGTTTAATTCTAACATTTTATTATTTGTATAAATGTATGTCACAATGTCATAAAATGACTTTTTGGCGTTCTTTCAATTTTTTAACTCGACATGAAAAATGAAGAAAAGTTGTACTCAATTTTGGTAGAGTAGAGATGAGTGCATTACAATTGCTTATAGGATTCAGAGTGAAATTGTTAGTGAAAAGTGAATAAAGTGAAACTAGTGAAAGTGAAATGCAATTCAAAAGTGACTTTTTAGGAATTTTTCCTAAAATATCTGACAAAAGGCATAGATTCTATTATTTCTTTTTACAGTTTATAAAAAAGTAATCCGATTATTTTACAGTATGTTTAATATTCGTTTATCTAAATTTATTTTCATGTAATCTAGACATTTTATTTCTTGTAATCTATGCATGAATATTTGTCGGGATAACTAAAAAGCCTTATCATACAAGTTGTAAAAAAATAATCATAAAGGACGGGAGGGGGGGGGGGAGGAGAGAGAAGTAGGTTATTAAACATATTATGTACAGAAAACAAACAAATAGAAGAAGAAAAGTTTTTATGTTTAAAAATAAAAAAATAAGCTTTATTTTTATCTGAACGTCTCTGTCAAACAGATTCTCGTAATTTTGTTGTTTGAAGTCAGCTTTGCAATTTAGGATTTTTTCCATCCGACTTCTTAAAGATGTAATGTTTTGAAACTAATGAGAGGAAAATAATAATATAAATAAACTCCAGTTCAGGTTCAAATACATAATATCGCAATTCAAAACTAAAAATCAATAAAAAAAGTCTTTTATTAATGATTTGTTTGTTTATTTTCTGTCGTAATTTCAAACACAATTTGTTGACTAACATAACACTCGTTTCTTTTTATACTGTGAAAACATTTTATTCTCCCGAATTTACAGCTTGAATTGAACCTTATTTTTCTTTCTAATAATAAGTAAGAAGTCTGATAGAATTTCCATCAGTAGATAGTTTCTTTCAGATAATTAAAAGGTTAAACTTAACAATTTATAAAAAATCAATAATTAAACAGTTTTGGTAGAAACGTAAATAAAGTATTTAAATATTAGAATCTAATATTGGAAAGTAGAATGAATCGGTAAAACTGAATAAAAAACAAGAATCCAAGATGGCCAGCACTAGTCCAGGAGGAGGTCCTGGGAGCCCCTCCCATCCACCAGATCAACCAGCTACCTCCTTCTCTTCCTCTTCTACTACTAAGAAGACCGTGGAAACTGGTGTAAATGAAAAGGTTGGATTCTTCGAACAAGTTTGGAAGAATCGTCCAAGATCAAGATCTCTTGGGAGAAAATCCAAGAAAGATTCTCTAGCTGGGTCAGCGGGGCTAGCTGGGCTAGGATCCAGTTCTAGATCTAGTCGAGTAGAGACAGCGTATCATGGTCCTAGGTAAGCCACAACTACTAAAAAACTCTTTAAAGTCAAAAGGAGTTAAGTCTCTGCAAACCAACTCAAATTTTCTAACCCCTATATTTTTGCAACCTAATGATGTAAACCATTGTTATTTTAAACTTAGATTATTTGATCTAAGAGAGTTCAAAGTTTGAATATCTATGACAGGGTCTATGACATTTGGTTTTAAAGATATAGGGATTAGAAAATCAGAGTTTGAGGGAAAGACTCAGTTCCTTTTTAGAATTTCTTTCTTGACCAGTGTCTTAAAAACCCTTTTCTGGAAAAGCTCTCATTTTTTAGATGTAAGTGCGATACTTAGCTAGATAAAAGTTTGAAAGTATTCCTTTCACTATTTACTATTCACTAAAGGCCGGCGCTACGACATTTGCTCTAATTCCATTTGCTTTATGGCCATTTACTCTAGTTCCATTTGCTCTATTAACCATTTGCTCTGCAGCTCATAGATCACGACGTTTGCTCTATGCGTTCTTTGCTATATGAGTAAACACATTATCTGCTCTATAAACATGCATGTTATACAACTATCTTAAGTATTGCCATTTCTATAATATTACAATTATAATTACTATTTCTTCGGTTACAAATTCAATGTTTCTTAAAATAGTTTTCACCAGTTTTCTCGCCATCTTGATCACCTTTGGAAAACTGATTCAAATTGCAAAATTTTAAAATTTGCGATTTAAAAAAAATAGTTACCGCAATTCAATAAATTCTTCTCATAACCTTTATTAATCGAAAAGACAAAAATGGAAATATTCAAACTAATTAACTCCAAAATACGATAAAATTAAATTTCTGATTTTTTTTCTAGTCAAAGCAGCATATTCTACTTCATCATTCAACAATTAACTTATCTTTAAACAGTGTTTTTTAAGAATTTTAACCACCGTTCTTCATATAGTTTATTGTCTACTGCATGTAACCTTCAATAAAAAAAATATAATTCATTCCACAAGGAACGAACACTTCCTAATTAAATAAAGAAGTCTGCTTTTGGACGGCAGACATACAATGCAAGAATCACAATAAAGTCTATTTTATCATGTCTTTTAGGTTATAGAGCAAATGACGTGTTTAGTCACAGACCAAATGACATAGAGAGCAGATGGCATTTAGAGCAAATGAAGTAATAGAGCAAATGGAAATAGAGCAAATGTCGTAGCGCTCTAAAGGCCATAAAAATTTTAAAAAAATACGAGTGAAACTTATCTTACAGTATTTACAATGTTACCTACAAAGTATGAGTCTGTTAAGACGACCAAAAAATCTTAAAATATGTTAATGCTATATTAAGTTGACTGCTTTGCATATTGTCGTTTATTGTCTTATTAAATGATTTAGCAAAGAAAGAAAGTTGAGTTGAGTCTTTGCCACAAACTTGAATATTCCAGTCCCTCTATCTTTGCAACCTGGCGATATTTCAAATTAATGCTTCAAACTTAGATTACATAATCTAAAAGAGTTTATAGTTTGAAATATCTATGGTCTACGACATTTGGGTTGCAAAGATAGAGTTAGTGGGGAAAACTCAATTTCTTTAGAATTGCAGTGATTCATTAATGTAAGGAAACAGACAGAATAAATTCTGTATCATCGTCTCTGAAGTCCCATCCTTTGTGGGTAACCCTGTATATATGTACTATTCGTACATGAAAATTATTAGATAAAGCTATTGTTGTATTCAATTTCTCTTTGATAAACGCTCTCAAAATAAAGAGATATTCATGAAAGCCAATACTGCATTAAAGCCATAGCTTCTAAAAGCCTATGAATCACAATTTTGACATAAGTTGAAAAATCGAAGCTTTGATTACATATTTGATTTTAAAGAATGCGTGTGTGTGTAGGGGGGGGGGGGGATTAATAAATAAAAAGCATAGTTTTGGTAGTAACTGTAAGTTTCATAAGGAGATGTGTACGATCGGAGATGTTAACATTTGTGTTATTATAGAACTGATGCCCGGGATCGGAGCAGCTCAGACCCGCGTCGGCACAGGATACCACGGGCCAGTCTTTCCCCGTCCTGCAGTCCTGTAACCATCCAGGACATGCAGGAGGATACTCAATACAGATACAAACTTAGGTATACTCACGTCATGCCATTTACAAAGTGTGAAAAATATTTTTGAAAAAAAGTTAGTTAATAAAAATTTTTTAATTGTTGTTTTCTTAGATCGGTCTCAAGAGAACGAGAACGAGAACGAAGGGTTTCAAGAGAACGATCCCTAGATCGCGAACGGCGACGTTCTCGCTCTGGCTCGCGACGTCACGATGACGTTGATCGCTCAAATGAAAGTTATGAATTCGAATCCTCTGGTCTTGAACCACGAGGACAAGTTAAACGATCTCAAAGTGGACGGATGATGAACACGGAGAAAATGGATTCCTCCTATTCTTACAACAGAGCTGACATGAAACCCAGAGCTCTTTCATTTCGTGTTTCTCCCGCGAAACATATTGCAACCTTGGAACATAAAGCCGTGTACACTGAGGTTGGAACACAAAAATCTGCAAAATATTCAGAAACCCATTTTCATGCTAGCGAACACCTATCTCGAGATGGGGACAGAAGTAGCTTGCCCCCACCAATACCAGCAAGACGGGGTAAACAGCAGCGAGTTTCTGAACCGGTTCTCTACCCAACAATGCCAAGCATGGAATCTGTTTATACCACAGAATATGCTGAGGTGAGAAGTTTTATAATTTATTTCAAAAAAAGAATGTTTTACGCTTGAAATATCCCGTTTTTATCCTATAAGGAGGTTTAGTTATCTGAATTTGGCAGCATATTTGTATATCCTTAATATCCCTATAGCTTGGAAACGTATAATTTGATTTGATTGATTGATTATATTCTCTGACCCATCACTCCGTATATGGTAAAATATGAAGTGTATGGTTGTGTTATAATTGATTAAACCAATGAATACAGAGGGGTCAGCCATAGATTTTCAATGTTTCTTTTAAACCATAATATTTAGATAGTCCAAGAAGCAAAAGTCTCAACAAATGTTTTAGACTTCGTCTACATTTTTGAATTCCTTGTTTGAACATCCAGATGTTTTATGTTTGAAGCAATATGCTGGGTTAAACCCACAAAGGATAAGACGCGTAGACGACTGTGTTTCGATTCTTGGATTTATGGTTCGGTTATAGGTCTGTCTCTTATTTATATACCCTTTAACTAACTAAATAGAAGCCTAACTAATTCAGTAAAATCTCATCCTATGAGATAATTAGTAACTTAGTAAAAGAATTGATGCTGCGTCTTTATTTTATGTCATTTGATTCATAAATTCTAATGTTTTGAGTACACCTGAGGCCGAATTTAAAGAATTTTAGCGGCGGCTTAAATCCGCCAAAACCCGGTTTAAATTAAGCGCAGGCTTTAATCTTGAAACATTTGATACAATTTTAAGTGGAACCAACCATATTCAAGCCGCGGCTTGACTTTAAGCCGCCGCTCAAATTCTTTAAATTTGGCCTCTGATTAAACTTATTAAAGGCTTTCTGATTGTTAATTAATTATTCCATACATCCAGAGGTTTTCAAACATGCAAACAGTTTAATAACAAGGAAAAATTCTTTTTTTCTCTGTTCTGTACTAGCCTAGAAACCAAGCGTTGCTCAGGTTACTCATAGTTGCTCCCGTCGTTTACCCGCACCTGGTCGTAAATTACGATGTTAGCTATTTTCTCAGTAAATTTCGACCCACGCAATTTAGAATCTCAAAACCAAACTAAAATATTTTCGTGGTTCTCCCGAATTCCCCCAATAAATATCGGTCCAGGGGTTCATGAGTTTTAATCAGACATCCAAACAAACAAACACAGATTATTATATAGCCTAGTACTAGCCTATATATTATATAGGCTAGCTGAGTTTTAGGGAACCCAGCTTTGCCCGGAAACCAAACTTTCCTTATAAAGTCAACCCACTCAAGTTATGATCTCTAAATCAGACTAAAAACATTCACATGGTTTATTCAAAATTTGAGGCAAATCAGTCAAGGGATCGTGAACTATGATCGAACATCAAACAGACAGACAGACAGACAAACACACAAACAGACGAACAGAGATTACTACTATTTATGTATGACTATTTCCCTCCTACACAAGCTTGTTAAATGTATTTCAATTATATTTTACTATGAGCTGGTACAAGGTATTAAACAAAGTATTATTATTCTCAGTATCTTGTAAAACATACTTATACTTACACCAAGAATGAGATTGTAAAGACGACCCAAAAATCAAAAGATATGACGATTTGGAGCTTGATTTTTGGTTTCTGCATTCAATCGAGTATATTGATAGTTTACTAAATGGTTAAGCACAGAAATATGCCAGTTTTGGGCTACAAGAAACTCTGAATGCAAAAAAACGGACTAAACAAATTCCGTACAATCGACTCTGAAGTCTCATCCTTTGTGGGTAACCCTTTATCTCACTCCCCTTATAGTACTCTAGAGCAGGGGTTTCCTTTATCCATTATAGATTAAATTGTGTCAATCATATTTTTTGTTGCACAGACGTTTTTAAAGAAGCAGATCATTTCCCTCAAATTCTTGTTTTCTAATCCTTTATCTTTGTAACCTGATGGTGTAAACCTTTGATTTTTCTAATTTTAGATTATTTGATCCAACAGAATTCGTAGTTTAGAATACTAAGGTCTACGACATTGTGTTGCAAAGATATATGTTTTAGAAAAGTTTTTGGCAAAGAGTCAATCATTATTAACTAATTAAAATATTACAATTCTTTATATACATATACTATGTTTACATTAGTTTGCAAAATATAAGGATAATTAATAAATGAGATAAGGTTTATATTTTGAACTTTCCAAAAAGTCGAGTGGTCTAACTTTGTTGTGTCTAAAAGATTGGCAATTGTATTAGATATTAAAACAGTTTTGAGCTATTTCAAATTTAAAGTCCAGACAAATTTTTAGAGCATATTTTCGAAAAATATCGCGTGGATAATCTTTTAACGTGTTTTTTTTCTGGCACCCTGTCCTTGTACATCCAAATTTAAATATGACCTCGGTGCCTGGTAGCTTTATATTTCAGTTAATGGTATAACTCTCAAATCAGATTTAAAGGACCTTTCAAATTAATTGTTTTAAAACAATCAGACCTAAAACTTCTTGCATTTGTTAGGGACCGCAGACAAGTACACCGAGAAAACCTTCCACACCGTTCCAATTATGGAGGGAACAGAGACTCAAGCAGGAACAAGGAACATACTCTACTACATAGTGTTCACTTTGAAAAATGACGTCATATTTCTCGTAGTTTACTTGATCGGTTTATATAGCTAGCTTATCTAGCTCTGCTTATGGAAGTAACAACCCAACCTTTACTCGGGATTTTTCAATTATTACACACACACGCAGTAGACGCACTTACATAAATAAAATATACCACAAACACGCAATAGACGCACTTACATGAAATAAAATATACCACAAACACGCAGTAGACGCACTTACATAAATAAAATATACCACAAACACGCAATAGACGCACTTACATAAATAAAATATACCACAAACACGCAGTAGACACATTTACATAAATAAAATATACCACAAACACGCAGTAGACGCACTTACATAAATAAAATATACCACAAACATGCAGTAGACGCACTTACATAAATAAAATATACCACACACACACAGTAGACGCACTTACATAAATAAAATATTCCACACACACGCAGTAGACGCACTTAAATTAATAAAATATACCACACACACGCAGTAGACGCACTTACATAAATAAAATATACCACAAACACGCAGTAGACGCACTTACATAAATAAAATATACCACAAACACGCAGTAGACGCACTTACATAAATAAAATATACCACAAACAGAGTTCATCAAAAAATGAGCAGATTTGCTGTTCAAAATTTGTTTTTGCCTTTTCTTTAACAACTTAATTATTTCTTTCTTAATTATTTGAAGTTTAGCATTTCATAGATTAAATTTGAGAAATTCATTAATCGCAATGAATCTGAGAAATGTATGAAATCTATATATATATATATATTTAAGCTGTCTGGGAATCATTATCTCCAAAATATGATTGAAATTTTGAATCCGCACCAGTATGTGTCCAAAAAGAAACTAAACACTCGATTTAAATTCTAATTCAATTCCTTCTGAACCTTATATATTCTGTTAGATCCTAAAGTATAAGTTTAACATACCAACGGTGTTGGGGAGTGTTGAGTGTCTATGCTAAGAGATACTTTATATTGGATTAATGATTTTTGAAGTTTTGCAAAAGATTATTAATCAGATTATAAAGATTATTTTTTAGCATGAGAAATAAATATTTATGATTTTAATGAATTTGATAGTTCATATATTACATAGTTTATTGGGGAGGAGCGTGCATTGCGTGCATTTAGTATGTGTGGGTTTTAGTTCTCTCTGCTCCGGTATCATTCTTAATCATGATTAGGTCTAATCAAGCAGTTACAAGCAGTACTGTTTATAGGATCCCACACACAGACTTCAGCATCTTGAGATGCTTATGCTTAACCCTAAAAGGATTCAGTTGGGGGGGGGGGAGAAGTTATCGCTTATGAAAAAAAATGTTCAAATATCCAGGCAGGATGAACTTTTCGTTTTCGTGCCAGGAAAATAAAGTACTGGTCCCAAAATGGTAGAATTTGTATCATATGCTTATATTTGACAACAAATCTGCCTAATCTATACTTACATCGGATGTCTAGTCTTTTTAAGTATTTGAAGAAAAATTGGAAAAATTCTAAAATATTTTAAATATTAATCTGTCAATATTTCAGGATTGGGAGTACAAAGTGAATCTATGGATACTCAACCCCCTACACCTGGAACTAGAGATGGACAGAATTCAAGAAACCTGGAGAGAAGTATTTCAAACCTTACACCTGGATCATTAATGGAGTCTCGTGGAGCTCTAGGATCCTTGGAGAGAAGCAGATCAACCCTAACTCCGGAGTCTATACAGAGAAAGCATCCACCAACCTCGCTCTATATATCAAGGAGTTCGGAGCTAGATGCAGATTACGGAGCAGATCTTAGTCATCTTAGCGAGATTCAGGAGCAAATAACAAGAGTTCAGCAGACTGAAGTATTCAAACAGCAGAGAGCAGTAGAACAGGAATTGTACACTGCTGTTAGAACCAGCCTTGCAACAAGTCAAGAAAGCAGCAGAGAACTTAAACAGCAAACAGTTGCTGTCAGCCAGCAACAATTAAGCAGTCCGACATTAAATACTTCTATCCAGAAAAATAAATCTGAAAAGAGCAGCTTGGGTAGAAGTAGCATTGGAAAACAAAGTAGCAGCAGCGGAGCAAGTAGTGAGCTTCAAGCTGGAGCAGCTGTAGGTGTGAAGAAGAAGGATAAGAAATCCTCATTTAGTTCATTATTCAGTGTGTTTACAAGAAAAAAGTCAAGTAAAGGAGAAAAGAAAAAATCGTCCATTGGTGCCTTATTAGAGAGCACAGGCTCTATCCTTAACCCTGAGATTCAGAAAACTATTATTGATAGCAAAGAGATGGAGGAAGAGGGAGAAGATGAATTCCGCGTTCCCCCCTCCCCGTCTCCTTACACGGAGTGGAGAATACGCAGAGAAAGATCGGACCTAGATCAATCAAATGTGTCTCATGTCTCCCAGACCTACATACATATTCCGTCCCCAGATACACCCGTCCTAGGTCTTAGCCGGGGTACTACCCCGGACCCGGATTATGATAACATGTCCCTTATGAGTAGTCCCCGGGCCCCTAGGATTAAGGGGTTTGATGGTAACTCTAGTGATACAAGCTGTGATGATTATGGTAGATATCATACTACTAGATCTACTGTATCAGATTACAGACTTCAGACTAGAAATAGTTTGACCGGCTTGGGTCGGGGGGTATCCCCTTCTCCTTCCGAACCCCCGATATCTCGCCGCGCTCCCTCCACTGAAAGCTTTTTTGGCGTGAATGGGGCAAATTTAGTGTCTAACAATACAAGCCAAATTTGGTACCAGAGATATAAGCATTCGTCCTTCTCTAGCTCAAACCAAAATACCTTCGGGGAACCTACTTATGGAGCATTTGATGGTAGAATTACTAATATTAGAGGTGAGAACCAACCCTTCAAGATCACCAACCAGGCTTCAACGTAATTCAAGTTCAAACTAGTTCAGTGGCCGAAATTAAAGAATTTGCGCAGCGGTTTAAATTTATAAGCCGCGGTTTAAATATGGTTGGTTCCACTAAAAATTGTATCAAATGTTTCAAGATTTAAGCCGGCGCTGAATTTAAACCGGGTTTTGGGGGATTTAAACCGCTGCTCAAATTCTTTAAATTCCATCTCAGGTGTATCAAACCATATACAACGTGGTTTAGACATTTCGTGCTTCTTAACAGTTAGGTCAGAATAAATAGAACAATGGTGATCATGGGTTTTCATGCTAAATATGCAATATTTTGTAATGCACAATTACTTATCAGATATAATAAGGTTCAAGAATGGTTAATCTAGATTTTGTTCACAACATTTTCTTTTCAACACTTTACAATGCATTGTTATTTATACACTGCGCCTTGTTTGATTTTTTTCAGCAAACAAACACACAAACTGACACACAGCCAAGCTTGCACACCTTGACAAATATTGAAATCCCCTCTTCCCACCTCCCACACTGCAGGTTACTAAAGCCAAATAGTTTGGTTTCAACCTAACATTCAAAATATACTGAATTCCTTAAACATACACTCCTTCTCATTCATACCTTCCACCCACTCATCTTTACTTACTCACCTTCCACTCTTCATTCATACCTTTCATCCACTCATCCTTTACTTACTCACCTTCCACTCTTCATTTATACCTTTTATTCACTTATCCTTTACTTAATCACCTTCCACTCTTCATTCATTCCTTTCATCCAATCATTCTTTACTTACTCACCTTCCACTCTTCGTTCATACCTTTCATCCACTCATCCTTTACTTACTCACCTTCCACTCTTCATTCATATCTTTCATCCACTCATCCTTTACTTACTCACCTTTCATTCTTCATTCATCCCTTTCATCCACTCATCCTTTACTTACTCACCTTCCACTCTTCATTCATATCTACACCCACTCATTTTTTACTTACTCACCTTCTACTCTTCATTCATACCTTCCACCCACTCATCCTTTACTTACTCACCTTCCACTCTTCATTCATACCTTTCATCCACTCATCCTTTACTTACTCACCTTCCACTCTTCATTCATACCTTTCATCCACTCATCAATTACTTACTCACCTTCCACTCTTCATTTATACCTTTCATCCACTCATCCTTTACTTACTCAACTTCCACTCTTCATTCATACCTTTCACCCTCTCTTCCTTTACTTACTCACCTTCCACTCTTTATTCATACCTTTCATCTACTCATCCTTTACTTACTCAACTTCCACTCGGCATTCATTCGTTTCATCCACTCATCCTTTACTTACTCACCTTCCACTTCTGTTACTCATTCATACATTCTCCTACTGAGACGATTTAATACTGAATGCTTTAATAATTCAAAACATTTTTTCCAACCAAAAATTTTAAATTTGAATTTCATAATACGAAATTTATTTGGTTAAAATGGAGACGAGACGAAAACGAAGGCTCACTCAGCTATTAAACCAAACTATGTAAATTACCTTGACTGGAGGAAGTAATCCGCGTTTTTAGCGTAAAATCTATAAAAGGGTATTTATTATAAAACCTTATGTTCAAGGGCCAAGAAAACCTTCGGTGCACGTTTTACCTAATTGCATGCGCGTAATATATTTAGATTATTTTATTTAAAACAGAAAATTTAGGTTACCTTTAAAACTGGCTTAATATTTACAACAGGTAAAGGTTTTTCAAAAAGAAATTTTTATTCTGATTCTAAATTTATATACATGCAAACCTCGTGAATTTACCGGGAACTAGTAACTATCTTTATAAACGACTTGCACTTATGACTATGCACTTCTTGAAAATACGTGCATAAAATGTTAAATATGCACACGATTAGAAATTAAAAGGTGAACATACGGGTCTGTACCTATTTAGATGTTATCTTATGAAATAATTATGGTTCAGAAACGTATATAATATATTCCAAATTTAAAATGTAATTAATTGGTGTATTACAGGAAGAACCATACATATACTACATACCATATATCCAATACCATGTGTGTGCAGTGTGCATTCTTCATGAACACATTGAAGATTATAATATACTAATATATGAATCCTAAGAGGATATTCTAATCATTTATATAATTTTTATATAATTTATTTACATAACTAACATATTTAGGTGATTGCAATTAAGAATACATAAAAAATATTTTATGAATCGTCTCTTTATTGTCATAAACTTTGAGAATATATTTTAAAACGAGTAAGAATTTTATTATTATATGCATATGTACATTTACAATCTTTGTATCAAATAAATGCATTGTACACATATACAATATAAATATTACATACATTGTATATACAACTTTTAGGTTACGACCTAAATTAGACTTTCTATAATACAAAACTTCTATTTGTATTCATGTCACAAATGACGGTAGAAACCTGTTGCATTTACTGGGTTCATTGGTATAGAGAAAATTTAGGGGTCTTCAGTCTAAAATGTAAACAAAAACATTTACGTCATATTTAGAAATCCTTTAAGCACTTTTGAAATTAATCCGATGTTCTTTAACTATTTTTGGAAACTCATAAACTCCACAGAATTAAACAAAAAACAATAATACAATTTGATAAAAATACGTGTTTAAAAGATGCTGATTGGTATATTTGTGCTTAAGACGAGCAGGAGAGGATTCAGATGAAAACCTTTGTAAACTGGATCAACTCCTACCTCAGGAAGAGGAAGCCCCCGATGAAGGTTGAAAATCTGATTGATGATCTAAAGGATGGTGTACGACTTCTAGCACTCTTAGAGGTTGGTCCCCTTACTCCTTTTGGTGTTTTTGATGTACAATGTACACCAAGAACATCGTAATGTACACAGTATTTCATTGTGTATCTACGTTTTAGAGGATTATTAGATAAGCCTTAACCCCTTCATTTCATTTAATTTCATTTCATTTCATTTCATTTCACAAATATAGAATTTTATAAAATCTTGAAACGTGATTATCTCAGTACGATACGCAATATGGACGGGTTTGTACAAAGGAATTGAGTATGTACAAAGGAATTGAGTATGTACAAAGGAATTGAGTATGTACAAAGGAATTGAGTATGTACAAAGGAATTGAGTATGTACAAAGGAATTGAGTATGTACAAAGGAATTGAGTATGTACAAAGGAATTGCGTATGTACAAAGGAATTGAGTATATGCCACAATCTTAAATTTTCCAATTCAAATTCAAATTTTCGAGAAATTCAGAGTTTGTTACAAATAATCAATTCCTGAAGTGACAGAAGAAACAGAGATGAGATATCATATCGGATTATCACCAAGATTTAACGCCAAAATACCCTGTATTTTATTAAAATATACTGTGGAGCTCTGTAGTCTGTATTCTCTGTATACTTGTATGAGGGTATTTCCATATTAGTTGCTGGTTCTATTTGTCAATGGATTGATTAATAATTTTACTGACTGTACACTGTGTACAGGTGTTGAGTGGTGAGAAGTTACCAATGGAACGAGGACGAGTACTAAGACGACCTCATTTTCTGAGCAACTGTAATACAGCGCTGGAGTTCCTCAAGAGTAAACGGGTAAAGGAGTTGAGTTTTTGCCACAAACCCTGATTTTCAAATCTCTATATCTTTGTAACCCAATGTCGTAGGCCTTAGATATTTCAAACTATTAATTCTTATAGATAAAATTATCTAAGTTTGAAATATCAAAGGTTTGCATCACCAGGTTGCAAAGATATTGGGATCAGAAGATTTGAGTTTGTGGCAAAAACTCAATTCCTTTATTAAATTTTATGACGTCTTACGACCGGTTGGAAAGTAAGCAATGGAAATCAAATGTGTGATTGTTTAAAAAAAGTTAACATTGATTGCCCTAATTTTAATAGATTTTAAAATTTCAAAAAGATTTAGCAATGTAATATTTAGATAAAGCTAGTAAACATAAATGCTAGCGATGTTGTGGACGGAAGACCAGCTGTAGTTCTAGGGCTCATCTGGACTATCATTCTATACTTCCAGGTATATTATAGGATTACATCATATGCATCATATTCTATGTGCGATTCACATCATAACCCTTTACAGCGTTGTCCGATTAGGGATACATTATATATCAATGTTTTTTCAAACTGATTATTTTTAATTGTTGTTTCTTTACAAAAGCGACGTTATTTTCAACATTATTGATCAGATTAAGGTTTCAAGGGTACCGTTGTGAATCGAATATTGGAGATTTACTTAAATTTACGCGGATTTAGCCAAACTTTAATTCAATAGTTTGTTCAAAAGTTTTCTGTTTTAAACAAAAGTTAATATTTGGTTTGAAAAAGAAAAGAAGAGTTTTTGAGTTTGACTGAATTGCAAGTTTTAAGAGCAAGAAAATTATATTTGATAATTATCTAAAAAAAGAAATTAGAAAAATTTGGATAAATTTTAATCAAAGAATAATTTTTTATTAATATAGCTACGCTACAATGACTTGACATTGGTAAGTTTAACTGTACAATTCTTAGTCTTGTGTTAAACTTAAGCATGCATGATATGTGATAATAGCTTAAGTGCCCGGCGTTGCCGGTGGAATTTTACAAACAATAAAGTTTAAAAAATTGGATTTTGAAAAATCAAAACTTTTAAGACTATTCTAAACCCCCCCCCCCGGGTATATAAAGAAAAAATAAAGTTTTTAAAAAATAGAATTTTAAAATTTTTTTTTATTTTTTTGACTATTTTACCCCCGGGGTATATATATATAGATGTAACACAATTTGCATGTATCCTTGGTGGTGAATGATCTGGATCAGCCCTAAACAATTTAGCTACTAATAATAATTTCGTTTATGAAAAAGTAGATTTTTTGTTGTTGTTGGTGGATTAGACCAGAAATACTCTCAGGCTGCATTTTATCCCATTATCTAGGTCAAATTTCCAATCCCTGGAATCTTAATTTGACATAAAACAACATTAATGTTGACAAGTTTATTTAGCATGTTGTTAGTTCTCTGTTCTATTTCTGCATGTAACATATATTATATTTTATGAAATTACAATTTAATTCCTGTTTGAAAAGGTTCAACATTTTTCTAAACCTTCTAAACAAAAACTATCTGCTCCATTATTTCCTATATTTTTACTAATTTTGTCCTATCATAGATTGAAGAGAATACTCGTGTCCTGGAGAAACTAGGACAAAGGTTCAGCAGTCCTTCAGTTGAGAAGCGAGGATACGCCAGCAGTACAGACGATGACAGGTTTATATTAAATAAACATGATGATTTACATAATTTTATGTTTACATAATATATAAATTTTGTTTAAACATGCTCCAGAAATCATGAAAAAAAGTCGTCAGTTCTAAAGGAATTTAGTTTTTGTCACAAAAATCTAATGTTCATTCCCTATATCTGTGCAACATGGGTCTTGAAAATTTCAAACTTTGGATTCTGTTAGATCAAATAATCAAAGTTTGAAATATCAAAGGTTTTCACCGCCAGGTTGCAAAGATGGATTAGAAAATTTAATATTGTGGCAAACACTCAATTCCTTTCTTACAACTTTTGAAAATTTACTATCTATTTACTGCACAGCACAGAGAGTACAGCGTACAGAAACACACCCAATAACTATCATAAAATAAAGTACTAAAGTATAATTCACTTTTAATTAGATTGTTTTCTCACTTAACGATGTCGAAAAGTTGTACCAGCACTTCTTCCTCATAAACTCTATTTGTCTAATTCTTTTATCTTTGCAACGTGATGTCATAGACCTTGGGAGTTTTTAATCGGCGGATTTAGGTTAGTCAAAGTTTGTTTTATCAAGGTTTTCACATCTGCAAAGATATAACAATAAGATAAAAAAGAGGTAGAGATAAATGTTTAATGCCTTTAATCTGATTCCGTTGTCTAGTTTTGATTTTAATACTATTAATGTTCAGATCTCTCCGAGAAGGAAGTGTAGGGAAGAGAAGTGTGCAGGAGAAGTGGAAGGTTGGAGCTAAGAAAGCTTTGCTTCAATGGGTCCAATCTCAGCTAGGCAAAAATATCGGTTTCCAGGTAAAGGGAAAATATTGTATATATGTATGGGAAAGTATAGGTAAAGTGAAAACATTGTATATACGTTAGGGAAAGTATAGGTAAAGGGAAAATATTGTATATACGTATGGGAAAGTATAGGTAAAGGGAAAATATTGTATATACGTATNTTAAACCCCCCCCCCCCCCCCCTTCTCCTAAATACTCTTACCGTAAATCTTTATGTTCTTATTTGTTTAAATAGCTTAAAATGCAACAAGCTAAAACTTTCAAATCACTATATCTTTACAATCTGAGGTATAAACCTTTGATATTCAAAACTTTTATTTTATCAAATAGAATTTGCAGCTTGAAATTTTAAAGGTCTATACAAAAAATGTTTTTTATTAATCATTTTTTTGGGTAAATAAAAAGTACACTACTAAATTAAAGTATTTTTTATGTTAATGCTTTTCGACCAATCAAATCAGCATCCATATAAAGTACACTATTTAATTAAATTATTCATTAAAGTACATGGTTTGATGAAAATATTTATGAAGGTTAATGATTTTGGTCCGAGCTGGAGGGATGGAAATGCATTCATTGCTGTAGTTAATAGTATCAGACCAGGTAATAACAAGGAGATAAGTAAAGAGAACTAAAAAGAGAGAACGATAGGATTTGTTACATTTACTGTGACGTAACAGAGTAGCTATACTCAGTAAACAAACATTGCTCAGGCCGGACACTCCTGTCCCTGCTCAGGAATACCTTGTTTACAATTAAACCAATTCTTGAGCTGTCCTAACACGTCATAGTAAAATGAAAACAAACCTTATCCCTCTTATTAGACAAAACATATAATATAAAAATATGTATGTTGTGTTATACAGGGCAGAATATCTCCTAAAATTTGTTTGAATTGTCCAATGGTTTTGTCGCTATTCATGCAATAGTTGAAAAACCTAAATAAATTCTAAGTTTATAGAAATATTTGATTAAAACTTTTTAAAGAATTTTATTCTTTTAGTTTTAGCTAATCTTTATATTATTAAAACATGTCTTGTAAAAATGTCAAATTTGCAGAAAGTTTTTCTCTTACATTTTATAGATCTTTTAACATTTTGAAAATTTCGCTTTAATTTAACATTTAAAAAACATCTATTGGGAAGGAAATAAAACTAAACCATTAACCATTAAACATTAAAAAGAGAAGAATAAGTGTATATGTGTAGTTTACTCAAAGCGCATTTTTGAACTAAACAATAACACACATTTAGTATTTAAAATAAAAATAAATGGTCTCAAAAAAAAAATGTTAAAGACGGGTTCAAACTTTAATATTTTTATGATATAGTGCCGTTTAAATATTTTTATGATATAGTGCCATTTAAATAAAAAAACATTTCACCAGATATGTGCAAGAATTGTATCAGTGTAGTTGTCAAATTGACATATTCCATTCATTTTTTAAAAATATGCTAAAAAAACAATATTTTCTAAAAATATGCTAAAAAAGACAATATTTTTTAAAAACATGCTAATAAAGACAACATTTTTTAAAAATGTGCTAAAAAGGACAATATTTTTTAACTCGCGGAAGTAGTAACTATCATTACTTGAAACTAAATTTTTTTCTCCACTCAAGGATTAAAGTCGTCACTCAATTGAAATATGTTAGATTGTTTGGTGTTAGAAAACATTAGTTATTAATTATTATTAATTTTTTTTTATAACTTTAAATAAAAAATACAATAAGATTAATGTAAACTAACTCAAGCTGTACTAACCTCGGTCTGCTTTTAGGATACCAGATAAATACAGAACATTACCAAGGTATATATGTAGCTAAAGTACTTTGGATATTTTTAAAATAATTTTATTTTTTGTGGTCCCTTTTGCGTTATTTCCACAGCTGTTCTCATTTTTTTCTTTCATTTGTCTTGTCTTTGTTTTTATCTTACTATCAGCATTTTTTGTTGTAAATTTTTATAAGATTTTTTTCCTCTACCTGTTTCTTCTCATGCATTTTCTTCTCTAAATGTCTTTAATGATATTATTATTTTAGCTGCATGTCGATTGGTTTTATTAAAAGTTTTTAATGAATATCTAGATTATAAATTTGTATTCTGGTTTTAGGCTTGGTTGATGTTGAATCTATGAGAACTGTGGAGAACAGAGTAAGGTTGGATACAGCCTTTACTGTTGCAGACACTGAATTAGGAATTGCAAGGTGTTAATCAACTTTTTTTTCATTAATAATCTAAATATCACTTTTTATTTTGTTGGATTTTGATATGAATATATTATAAAGGTTGTTGGACCCTGAAGATGTTGATGTGGATCGACCAGATGAGAAATCTATTATGACCTACGTAGCTCAGTTCCTCCACAGATATCCAGAAGGATCAGAGGGAAAGGTAATCCTACAGCTAGAGATAGGGTTTATTAAAAGGATTGTTTACATATTTCAAAATACAAATATTATCTTTATTTCTTGGAATTAGGCAATAAGAATATTGCACTACTTGGGGACTTTGTTTAACAGAAAGATATGTTCAGTTGAATTCTAATTCAAAAAATTTCAAGTATTTGTGTATTTTCAAATAGGACCACATTCTCAATAAAGGGACAGACCGGCTATGTAAGGTAGTTGAACGGAGTATGCAGTGTTGTGAATAAATTCTTTAGGATTCATTTGAGACATATGAAACTTTTTAAAGATCTGTAAATCCTGAATTTGAGCGCAAAGTTGACGTTTAAAATCGTACTTTAGGGTGGATACGTTTCAGAATTTTTTTTCTTCAAATTGTTAAATTACGACGACAAAAAATGTAAACAAAGTTCTATAGTAAACTAATTAGTTGTTTAGGAACAGGTTGAGAAGATAAAAATTAATCTTATCATCTAAAATAAGTATTCTTATTCAACTATTACTATTAGTTTCTATTTTCTCATTATTCTGGTTTCTCATTTTTCACAAAGATTTTCTGCAGATTTTCTGGAATTTTTATTGAAAAGACGACATTTGAAGAATTTGTAGAAATCTGCGAACAAATTCATAATAAAATAAGAAATTCAATATAATGATGAAAACGAAATAATTAATTCTAACATTGATTTATTGACAAAGGAATTGAGTCTTTGTCACAAACTATGATTTTCTGATCTCTATATCTTTGTAACCCAATGCCGTAGACCTTAGATATTTCAAACTATGAATTCTGTTAGATGAAAAAATCTAAGTTTGAAATATCAAAGGTTTACACCATCAGGTGGAAGAAATATATGTATTAGAAAATCAATGTTTGTTACAAAGACTCAATTCCTTTTGTTTGAGAAACATATTCCTAAACCTCTAATTAGTTTATTGTATAATTTTTACTTTATTTTTCGTCGTCGTTATTTAATAATTAAAGAAAACCGATTCTGAAAATGTACCCACCCGAATTCATGATTTTGAACGTCGACTATGAACTCAAATACATCGTGGAAACGTTTAATATGTCTCAAATGAATCCTAAAGAATTTGTCCACAACACTGCATACTCAGTTTGACTACCTTACATACGTATAGATAGATTTATTAAAAGATAGCGAGGCGTTCAATTAGATATGGTGAAACTATTTTGTTTTATTTATCTGACTATAACACATTCTTCATGTGCATGCATGGTTCAAGTGTGTGCAATGTGCATGCATTATATTCGTCAGAAAAGAAATGCTTCAGAACAGCTTATAGACAACGATTTTAATTCAGTTTTTTTTTCTCGCAAATTGTTTATTGGTTAAATGTACAATGTACAATGTTACATTATTATAGCGGAGATCCTCAGTACCCCGCCAGCTTAAACCTGAGCCGGTCAAACTCAGACGTTCTTCCTCCAAATCTGATTTAAAGCGCTCCAATTCTGTGCGTCGAGAGTCCGAGACATCTCCCACTGGTTTCATGGCCAAAGTGACCTGCTGGCAGAAGCGGGTTGACCCTGAGGCTGAGGTTATGTTGAAGAAGAAAAAGCAGAGACCTGTATCTATAGCCGGAGAGGTGGAATCCGTTTCTCAAAATCTATCTGGAGGACTGAGAAAGATTCCAAGTCTAGGATCCCTGGCTATTGACGGGGTAAAGATTACTTCCATCCTGTTCATACAGCTTCCTCTCTCCAGGCCTGGAGAATAGTGAGCTAAACCTCACCATCATTCATTTTTATATTAGATATTTTTTAACAGAGTTGTGAGAACCTTCGCTCACTAACCAAATCCCAAAAAAAAATCATCCTTTTTCAATCCTACCCAACCCAAATAACCAGTATGATGTATCCGTTTTAGATGTCAAAAACCTGTGAGTCTTACGCTGTACTTTAAGCTTTATTCAGAGACCAAGTTAGATTGATAGTTTACCAGAGGTCTGAAATATTATAGAAAGAGTTAAAAAGAAACTATTTTATTTTCAGGGTGAGGATAGGTTTGCTAGTATAGAATCCCAGTATAAGATTCTACAGGACTGGTTACTGACTCAGCTCCAGGTCTTCGATACGATGCATCAAACTAGGGGACAAGCATCTATGAACTACAACGAGTACACAAGAGTAAGTTTGTGTATTTGATTTTTTATTGCAAAACCACAACATAAAACATATAAAATATAAACCTTTAGGTTAAGGAATTCAAATCTAATTCTTTATCATTTCACTGCAACAAAAATACGGGAATTAGAAAATCTGAGTTTGTGCTAAAACTATTCCTTTACGTTGCGTTTTTTATTTACAAACAAGTAGATGCTAGACAGTGAGCTAACTAAAATTCAAACGAATATTTGACATTGACATGGATAACAAATTCAAACGTAAGAAAAAAGATGTTATGTAATTTTCAGTTGTTTCTTCCTTTTGAGGAACGAATTATAAAAAAAATTATATAGGATTAATAATAAAATATAGAAGAAGAGAGAGTTGATAGAGAAAATAGTTTATTTGTGCACTTGATTTGAATTCGAGTTTGAGTACATAATTGCAGGTGCTAACCGAGTACAAGGAGAAGGAGATTGTACATGAGAGATTGAAACAACTCATCGAGAGCCAAGCGCAGGTATTCCTTGATTCAAATTGCAAGGTTTTAGAATTTGCCAATTTTCCGAAAAATAATAATAATAACTGTCATGAATAAATTTTCTAAGTTTATTTTTTATCCATCATTCAACAGTTAACTAATCTTCGAACTTTGTTTATTTTAAATTCTTAGATCAAACTTGAACAATTTACCTTTCTTCTTTAATACGAAAGCAAGTTTTCTTTTAATTTAATGATAACATAAGTAATTCTATATTGGTTTAGATTGCCGTTTTGTGTCACCTTTTCAATCTTACATTCATTAAAAAGTAATCTTCTTACATTTAATTGAATATTTTAGGTTGGAATATCTGCAGATGCTTGGACTGAATTAGATACTAATTGGCAGAAAATTGCCGCACAGGTAGATTTAGGCTTGGCTACGCAGAATTGACCGGCAACCTTTCTTCACAAAAATGACGTGATTGTAATTTTGTAAAGCATGAATAATACAATACATTTTTTTTCGTTGATACATCTAAGAGAAACAAAATTATCTAATTATGAATGATGCAAATGACAGATATTTAAATTTTAGAAATTCTGATTTTTAAAAAATACGTTTTATTATGATATGATATGCAGATAGTTAGCTAGAGCAAGAGCATTGTAATCTTATCTTAATGTGTCTTTTCTTTAAGGTTCGCCACTGGCAATGGCTTCTAGATACTGGACTCCCTGGAGAGTTTGGTCAGATTGGAGAATGGTTGAACCAGGGAGAAGGTCTCATCTATGGAGATGATATTCCAACCCAGCTGAACGAGGAGGCAGCAGCCGTCCTCAACCAGAAAATAGAGGACCATAAATCATTCTTCAGCGACATAACTTCAGTACAGAAACAGTTCGCCACCATCATCTCGTCTTCTCCATTGGTGGCGCAGATTCCAAGGGAACAATTGGAGTCCATTGAATCCAGGCTCAAGGGTATTGGTCCTAGAGCCGAGATGAGGTATTCTAGTTGTTGTACATGGTGCAATTTGCCAATTCTTTTATCACATTTAAAAGGATTTAAGTCTGCCACAATCTCAAATATGCTAATCCCTATATCTTTTCAACCTGATCGTGTAAATCTTTTATGTTTTAGATTGTTTGATCTGACAAAAATCATAGTTTGAAGTAACTAAGGTTGCAAAGATAAAGGGCTTAAAAAATCAGAGTTTGGGGTAAAAAATCAATTCCTTTTGCGTTGATGTTTTTCTAAACCACATTACAGTAAAAATAATGCAGATGTTGCTTCCACATTTTTTGGAAAATATTTTTCAACTTGGGTTATCCCTGGTCAGTTAGTTTTAACTGCATAATAACCATCAAAATCAATAATACATTTATTTAGAAATCATAAGAGAAGATACAACTAAATTTGGACATTTTATGAAAGAATATTTAATAATGTTTTTTTTTCTAGATCTGTGAAGTTAAAATATTTGGAACACAAGTGCTGTATTGTCGCCTTCCTTGTGTTAACTGAATCGAAACTAAAGAACTGGACGATCAAATACGGATCAGAGGAGAAGGTTAAGCAGATTATGACCCAGTATAGAACCTTTGTGTCCAAGAACAAAATATTTCAGGAAAAGACCATTATTAGTTAATTTTCTCAAACAATAAATTTGGTTTTACAGTAAATACTACCCGGTAAAAATTTGAATAGAAACTAGATTAAATTAGTATATTCTACTTGTGTATTTAGTGTTTTTATATTTTTGTTCTAGCGTGAAAAAACCTAAAAATAAAATTTTTTTTAATATGTAGCTTCAGTAAATGTTGTCATTTAATTCCTCAGGTTTTTTGGACCAATGAATTTTAATTGTTTCAAAATTTCTTATTTACAAATTAAACTGCGTAAAAAATGCATTAGAAAAATTCCTGATAATTGGTTTGATTAGGAGTTTCAAAAAGCGTATATAGAGTTCCAGCAGGTGTGTGAGGAGTACAGGAAGGATGGAGGTATAACTAGGATAGAAACTGAACAAATTGACAAGTTTATCAAGGAGATCGGAGAGAGATGGAAGGGAACAAGTACAGAGCTCCGTTGTGTACAGAGTCTTCTGGAAGAGGTTCTTCAGCATTGGCAGAGGTGGAACTCTACTGTTCCAGAGTTTGAGAGGTAAACATAATTAAAGAGATTGAGTATTTGATACAAACTCAAGGTATGAAAGGTATACAACATTAGGTTACAAATATAAAGGGATTAGAAAATCAGAGTTTGTGGCAAAGACTCATTTTCTTTCTCATCCCACCCACGTCAGTTTTCTTTCATTCCCTTTTTTTAAATTTTCTATGCACTTTTTTAATCCCCTGATTTTTTTGTCAAATGTTTTATACAATTAGCTTAATAATTTTCAATATATTCTAAAATCTTCGTGTTAGGTATATTGTTACTGCATATGAGATGCTGAATAAAGGGGAAGAGGAGCAGTCAGAGTTCTTCGGAGACATTAGCTCATGGAAGGAGAAGTACGTCCTTCTCACCGACACAGCAGCCTTCCTGCTCGCTACCTGCGACCAGAGTGTCGGGTTAGAGATTAAATCCAGGATGGATATCATCATCAATAACTGGGAGCAGCTGTTCGGGTTTGTTGAGAAGTTTATGCATGCTGGAGACATTAGTCGGAACAGGCAGGAGTACCAGAAGGGCCTGGAGAAGCTAGACACATGGTTGAGACATGTTGAGGAAGTTCTCAACCTCTCCCAACAAGTGAAGTCTGAGAGCATGCGGCAGATGCTTGAGAGGTTAATGGTCTTCCATGGAGAGGTTGGAGAGATGGAAGATCTCTTCAAGGGTATCTCCAGAAAGTTCCAGAATCTGGTTCCTGAACTTACTTCCGACGATATCGAGGAGATGATGTTTGTCCTGAAAAAAGAGAAAGAGAACCTAGTGATCGTAAGATCTTTGATCCCGACGAAGATCCAGCTGTATCATCAGATTTTGACCCAGCTTGATGCGTTGGATACTGGGGAGGCAGATATACATCTATGGTGTTCAGAGGCCAATAGCGTTATTAGGAAAATAGAATCATTGAATAATACAAAATTTATACCTTTTTTCTTTTTTAAAACAAGAACCATTTTTTAAATTGGAATTTTCTTGATATTCAATGAATAATGTTGTTATCAGTGGATTGTCCGGGAAAGGGAACAGAGAACAACTTCAACACCAGTTAGACACTCATAGAAATTTCTTTGTCAAGACGGTCAACATGCAAGCCATGCTACAAAGTAAAAACAATGTATTCCAGAGCATGCTGAAGAATACCGAGGGAAAGGAAGGTATTGATGTATCTGATCTAAAGACAAGAATGGGAAAACTGAATGAGGTATTCGCTAGTACCATTGATGACTCCAGGCAGTTGGAGCTCAAGCTTCAGGAAGCTCTTAAAAGCTGGGGAAGGTTCTTAGACCAGCAGACCAAGGTTATGAAGTGGATTCAAGATGCGCAAATTCTCATAGCTGTTAAGCATATTGAGTCCAAGGAAAATGTAGAGACTCACAAGGCGTTCTTCATAGAGAACAATGATAAACTGATGCAAGAGTTTGTCAATGCAGCCCAGGACTTGGAGAAATTTATCCTTGAGGCAGAAAAAGTCCAGCTATCTGGTAATATATCTAGACTGCAAGAGAAGTGGACTGAGATTCAGTCCTTTGCTCCACTTCACATGATGAAGGTTGAGTTTAGGTTGGATGAGGATACCTTCTCTAAGTACATGAAGGAGGTAGAGAAAGAATTAAACTCTGAGTCCAATAGCTTTCACAAGAACGAAGATGTTGCCAGTATTCTAAAGCAGCATACTGCATTCTTCAAGTCCAGCGGACTTCTAGCCAAGATAGAGGCTTGTCTCTCCAACCTGTCCAGGTTGAGTAGAACATTCTCAGAGAAGATGCCTGAGAACCCCGTTCTCCAGGAGAGCTACATTAAGCATAAAGAACACTGGGACTCTCTTCTCTCCAGGATTCAGGGACTTTACAACCAGCTTCAACAGATTCCTGAACAATGGAGAGAATATGAGGAGAGGTTAGTTATCACATCACATATCTTAATCTTAATCTTAATCTTAATCTTTATCTTTACATCAATTTTGTTTTTGATCCTGATCTTGATTGTGATCCTGATCATAATCTTCTTATCATAATCATGATAATAACCTAGACAATGATCTTGATATTGATCATAACCTAGATCTTGATCTAAATCTCACTATTTATTTATCTTTATCTTCAACTATTATTACATCAGGTTCAGCAGCATGGTAGGATGGATGGACATGATCGACGCATCCTTAAGTAAGATGTTTAAGAGTATCTCTACTGCCGAAGAGTTCGAGGTTGAGAAGATGAACTTCAACGAAATCTGCTTCGACGTGGAGCAGAGGAAAGAGGACATGAAGTGGTTGGTTCAGCAACTTGACCAGCTTGTGGCTCACAGGTATTAATATATTTACCTAATTTACGTTGAGGAAAAAACCAATTTATCATTATTAATTATGATTATTTTAACCTTAGATACCCATAATATGTATGTAATATTTCAATCTTTATATATTTAGATGTTGCTTTAAATAAATTGTGGTGCTTATTTTATCAATGCAAATTATATTTAGTTACTCAATCAGTTTTCCTTAACGTTATTTTCAATAATTTATATTTTTTGCTTTAATTTCTTGTTTAATATTAGGGCGGACAATGAAGGACTTTCTGAGCAGAAGCGTCTGGAAGGTCTCATTTCAAGGTAAAATAGAATAATTTGATAACTGCAGGGTTGTTACATTAAAATATTAATCCACCTAACTCTTGAAGATTAAAACAAATTTCAGAATTACTTTTCAGATTTTTATTGAATTAGAAATTTAAGAAAATGTAAATTCTGTCCCCCAAACAGTAGAGTTGAGAAATAACAGATAGGACAGTAGATGTCGTCTTTTCAAGATTTGAATGAAACTCGTCGGCGTAGAATTGCAGGACGGAGAGAGCACTGCGCGAAACTCCTCTGGGCTTCTGCCTCAGGGATATTGTGAACGAGTTTTATCCAAATCTTGAAAGACAACATCTAGTGTCCATTCTGTTATTTTAATTAATCTATAATATGCATATTATCTAGATACAAGTCCATGATCCCTGTTATTGAGACCACTATGAGCAGGATTGAGATCTACTCAAGGAGCTATTCCTTCAGAGCTGAAGTAGCGAAGGTAATAGTTTGTTTTTAATCGAACAGTAAACAGATGACAGGGCTGGATATAAGTTTCACGGCGCTGGGGGGGAAGGGGGGGGGAAGGGGTTATTTAAAAAAAATATTTACGTTTGCGCTGTAGATATTTGTAGTGGTTGCTTTTTGATAATGGATAGAATTGCAGTTTTAGAAATTAAAAACTCGAATTATATTTTGTCATACTTAGGACAGTTAAAAGTAAAAAGTAAACTTAAAAACGTTAACTAGATGTCATTAAGTATTCAACTGCCTTTCTATCAACCTTGTTTTGAGCAATCATATCTGAAGATCCCCAAAACTATCATTGATAATTAGTTCTAGAAAGTATATTATTAATAATAAGAAAAACAGTTTTCTTGAAATTATTGTCTTTTATTTGCAGGAAACCAAATCCGGGGTAAATATTCATAATATAATCCTAGCACCAACACTATTACAGGGATGAATATTGTTTTCATGGCAACATTATCAAGCTCTATTTTCCCCTGTTTTTCCAGTTTTTGTTTATTGCAATTTATATCTTATTTTGATGTGAAACACAGACAATAAAATAATAAAATCTTGCGTATATAAAATTTACATCCAATTATAATATATAAATACATTACATATATACATATATACATATATATATATATAAATTAATTCCTCTTTAAATTTTTGAAACTTAAAGGATTTTTCCCTTTTATGATGAAATAAGAAATCCTTTTATGTTTTTTTGCTGTTGTGAGAATGTGATAATTTAAATTAAACATATTTTCGTAAATAAAAAAGATAATATTGATTTTTTTAATAATATTTATATATATATTCAGATCCAAGATGCAAAACCCAAAATTATAAATTCAAAAACCCCCAAGGTGCACAAAAGGCAGACTTATTTATCGTCAACATTGTAATATCCATTAACCCTTCTTTACAAAGAAGTATATGAAACTGTGTATTGTGAAGGTTATCAGTATACTGGAGAGAATCCATATTTCTGGATCAAGGGAGTCGTTCCCAGACTCAGAAGAAGCGGTCAACCTTCTCATTGGCTCACAGGTACCTCATACAGTCAATTGTTTAGACAGAGATTTATCCACCATGTTAGTTGATTATATCTTGCAATTAACCCAAATGGGGGGGGGGGAGTAGCCTATTTAGTCCTGCATGATGGCCGACCTTATTTTCATCTTGACCGATTTGACTAAAAAAAAAAAATAGTTTTGCTTATCCAATATCTATGTACAAATAAGTTTAACTCTTGTGACAATACTTTTAACTAGGAGGAGATGATTAGTGAATTAGAGAAGCAGAGAAGCAGTATCTTATCTCTCCTCCAGAGAGGAAAGGACTTGATTCGTGAGGTTAATGCTCCAGACTTCTTGAAGGAAGATGTTAGGTATGCTTTGATTCAATGAAATTATTCTTAATAAAAATTAATTTATTTTCATGTTTTGAAATGCAGCCTGCAGCCATAATTTATATTTTCAGGGGCTTAGAAGCTAAGTGGAATGATTGTTATGGCTATGCCATGAATAGTTTGAAGAGACTAAAAGAAACACAGAAGGTTTGGAACAGTTACAAATGCCAGAAATCTGTCATGGTAAAGCTTCTAGAGGAAGCCGAGACAGAATTACAGAAGTTGATCCCCAAACATAACCACAAAGCTATCCAAAGCGATCTTAAGATTAACAAGGACATGCGAGAGGATATCAAAAGAACCTCTGATGATCTAATGATTAAGATGAGAGAGCTGTCAGATACTCTGGCAACAGTAGCCAGCAAAGAACAACAGAATGAGTTTGCAAAGGAGATGGCTGAGCTAGAGGCGCGACTCAACGATCTGCTGGCTCAGTGTGATGAAAAGATTAAGCATCTTGTAGATTTAAACATAAAGTGGACAAACTTCAATAAGAACCTGGTTGAAATGAAGGTTTTTATTGAAAATGCCAAAAAGAACTTGAGCCAAATTACCAGCCTTGAGATGTCCCCAGAGGACAGGCTAAAAATGACGAAGGAGTTACAGAACCAGGTTAAGGAAAAGATGAAAACCCTGGAAAATCTTGAAAAGGATGCACAGTTTCTGTTTGCAGGCTCAACTGATATTTATGAAATAAAGGAATTCAAGGTATTTATTTTTTACAAGTCTCTAAGTTTCTTTGAATTATGGCTTCTTTTAAATGTCTTTTTGGATCTATTTTGAAATAAAAAATCTAGTCTCATTAACCAATCTCATTATTCTAATCTAGGTTGAGGTTGCAACAGTAAAGAAGGATGTAACTGAGTTGCATGGAGAGGTTGATGAACAGACCTCCAAGGTATCCCAGGATCTGCAGCATTGGGTTCGATACAAGAGTGCTATAGGAACTGTGAAACCCTGGCTGGAACAGGCAGAAGTTAAAATGGCAGTTGGGCTGACGAGACCCTTTTCCATTTCAGAATCCAGGTAGGATCATTTGCCAATAAGAAGTTGCTTTATTTTGTTATTTTGTTGTATTAGTAACTCTTGTATTTAGGAATATTTATGATGATGCAAAACAGTTTAATAAAGAAGCTGATGATACTAAGATTAAAATAGATGAGATTGAGGAGATGAGTAAACTGATCAAGTGTAAGACGAGTGCTGCAAATGAGGTTGATGCCTTTAAGTCAAGATGGCAAGCAGCTAAAACTATTGCAGAGCAGTGGTCACAGAAGATGGAAATTCTTGTAGATTCATGGAACCATTTCAACCTCCTTATGGAGGATCTAAAAGCTTGGATTGAATCAAAAGAAGAAATTATTATTCGTAAGATTGATGATAAAAACAATGATATGGAATCACTGATGAATGCTCTAGGTGCAATGAAGGAAACCTTGCAGGATATATCTAAAAAACAAGCCGATATCATAACCCTGACTAGAGATGGGGACAAGGTGGGCTCACATCTCAATCAAGAAGGATCTTGTAGAATCAGAGCAGAAGTTGCAGATCTCAAACAGAGAATATCAACTCTAGCAGAGACTGCTCAGCATAAGATTGAATTTGTGTCAGAAGCCCTAAATGCTAAGCAAGAGTTTCAGTCAAAGTTGGACAACTTCAATGAGTGGATTGCAGAAATAAGTCAGAAAATTGACAAACTAAATGAGATCCCAGTAGATAAAACTGAAGCTGCATTGGAGAAAACTCATATTCTCAGTCAGGAGATTCATGACAAAAAACCAATGCTGGAGCGCATGCAGGTTGAAGTTAACAATTCCAATGGAAAGGAAAATAGTGAGGAGTTGACTGTACAGTTTAAAGCCATTCTGAGGAAACATTCTTCAGCTCTCAAGCTTCTGGAGGATAAGAAAGCATCCTTGACAAGATGGATTTCATTTTTGAACTGGCACTCAGAATCTATGTCACATTTGCGTCATATTCAGCAGTCTGTTTATTCACATCAAACATCACCTGACGAGTTGGAGACTATAGCAGGAGAGATGGAAAATATTGCAGTCCAATGTCAGACTAGGAAAATTGAAGGATCCGATGATGAAGAAGCAAGTATGAAAAGTAACACATACATTATAGAACGAGAGACCCAGAAACCAATGAGTATTTTACTCCTTGTTGCAGAAATTCTCCAAAATATTGTAAAACTAAAAAAGTTAATTGATGACAAGAAAGGAAAACAACAGGACCTGGAGTCAAAGTGGGAAGAGTTCAGAACAGCAGAACAAAACCTAGCAGAGTGGCTCCAGGTCATTCTCTCAAAGGTTCAGAAAATAAATGTGAAGAATAGTAACATGGAAGCTCTTGAGGAAGCCTCTACTGCAGTCACATCTCTTTTAAAGGATAATAATAAAAATGAGCACTTAAAGATGGAGTATAGAGAGCTTGGAAGATTTCTGATGCAACATGATCCATCACAGATGAAAGCTGTTCAGGACGCAGTAACAGAAGCAGAATCCAAGTGGACTAAAGTAACAAACCTTCTGACAGAACAGCAATCCAAGTCTCAAACACTTATATCCATGTGGAAACAGTGTCTAGAGAGCAAGCAAGGAGTGAGTGCAAGATTAGAAGAGGCAGATGATATTCTGGAATCTCTTAATGAGGTTGTCCCTCAGAATACAGTAGATGCAGCCAGACATGTTGACAGATGCAAAGAGTCATTTAGTGCTCTCAAGAAAACTAGACAACCATTTGAAGCTTACTATAAGAGACAAACCCAACTAATCTCAGAGCTTCAAACTGTTCCAGGATTTGATACCTCTCCTTTAAAGAAGGAACTAAGCCAAGTGCAGCAAAAGTTTGGATTTCTAGGAGAGGGGTTGACCAAGAAACTGAATAATTTGGATTCTCAACTTGTTATCTGGAAACAACTTGAACAACAAACCGATGACATTTTTGGATGGTTGGCGGATGCCAAGTCCAATATGAAGGATGCACTAGCAAATGTAACTGACTCGGATATTGCAAAAATTAGACTTGAAAAGTTTAGATCCGAGCTTAACAGTAATCTATGCAGTAAAGCATCAATTGAGACTAAAATTGGACAAATAAAAAGTCTTAACCAAAATAAAGAAATACCATCTTTAAACAAACTTGTTGCTACAATTGATGATGAGATCAGGGAAACTAAAAGATTATCTTCTGATCTAGAAAATGCCCTAGGAAATCTAGGTGAGTCTTCCTTGATGATCAAAGAAGAGGTTAAAGCCACCATTGAAGAATTGAATAAGATAAGAGAAGAACTTCTGAAATGTGAAGACACTTCCGGCTCAGATGAACAAATTTACGATAGATTGAAGAAGTCTACAGATATCCAGGAAGAGCTATCTAACTATGAAGAGAAGATTGCTGTGATTGAAGATAAAATTAAGTCTGTTCATGAGGAGTATGGATCTGGTGACAATACTCTAGCAAAAGATTTTGCTATTCTTGAGAAAAAGTATGATGCTGTGAACAGCCAATGCACTAAAGTTATATCTGTTCTTTATAGTGTGCTAGAGAAGCATTATGTTGATAAAGTCAAAGAACTGACAAAGTTTAATAATAATTTCAAAGAAAAAATATCTTGGTGTCTTCCAGAACCTTCCGGAGACAAGTTCAGCACAGAGTGTAAACTTGATTCCTTGAAGGATATTGATGTGACAGTTAAAAATATGAAGCCGGTTCTACAAGAACTAGAGATTTGTGGAAAGGTCATCATAAGAATAGTGGATGAACAAAGAATGGAGGAAATACAAAACACTATGAATTTGCTAAATGATCAAATAAACTTCATAGAAAATGAAATTAGCAAAATAAGAATTGTGCTAGAAAAAAATATTGAAATTTGGCGAAAGTATGAACTTTCCACTGAATGCTTGAATTCTTGGCTGAAGGAAACTGAAGATACTATCAGGCTTGCAACAAACTCTCATGTTAGCTTTGAAAACTTTGAAGATGAAAATCAGAAGTTAACTCGTATTCAGAGTGAGATGTCCAGAAAGTCTGAAGAGTTTACAGAATTGTCTAAGGTTTCTAATGAGATAATGGTAGAAAATCCAGAATCTAGAGTTGAACAGCAGACACAATCAATAAACTCAAGATATGCATTGGCAACCAATGCATTGGCTGTCCATATTGAAAAGTTGAGCAAAATATTTGAGAATAAGGATATGCAAAAGGATGCTGTCAATGTTTACACTGCTTGGCTTGAAAAATCAAAATCCCAATTAAAAGAATTTGAGTCATTTGCTAGCTCCACCACAAAATCATCAGCGTCTTTTGATGCTAAAATAAAAGAATTGAAATGTGTAATGGCTGAAAAAGAGGTTGGCCATGAGCTCCTTGAGAAAGCAATTGAAGCTGGAGAGAATTTGTTTTCTGAAATTGCCCCAGCAGACAGAGAAAAAATGCGAAATGAAATAAGATCTTTAAGAGATAGTTGGGAAAACCATATTGATTACATGAGTTCGGTGAACAAGAAAATAGACTCAATAATGATTCAATGGTCATCTTTTGAAGAAAGCTTGGTCAAAACTCAAAAATGGGTTGAATCAATGACAGAAAAGTGTCAAGAAATCACTATCACCGGAGATGATCTATCTGACAAGAAATCAAACCTACTTGTTATTAAATCTCTTAACCAAGAGATCATGGCACATAGCTCTGTACTTGAGAGTCTGAAACAGAAGTTTGCCACTATTGGTGAAACAGATACAAAAAACAAACTGGATGCTGCTGAAAAATCTTACGAAAAACTTCAGCTAAAAAATGCAAGTAATTTGGAACAAATGAACCAAAATGTGATTGAGCATGAAACATATGCTGCAACTTTTGAACAAGCCAGGGATCTATTGAACAGTGCAAATCTTGAGCTTGCCATTCTTACCGATGTTCAATTTGATCTTGACAGTATAGAGAAAAGAATTGAGTCTGCTAATACAATTCTTAGCAAGAAGGATGAAAGCAAAAACCTACTTGATAAATGTCAAGCTTCCCTAAAAGTGATTCTTACTAAAACTTCTGCAGCGGGTGGAAAAGCACTGGAAAAAGAATTGACAGATCTTCAAAGTGCATGGAGTGCTACTCTAAAATCTGCCAACAAATTTAAGGAAGACCAGGAAAAAATCAACAGTAAGCTGGGTAAATTTAAGACTCAGTTTGAAGCTATTTCTGGTTGGATAAAACAAATGGAAGGAAAACTAAAAGACCAGCCAATGAGAAGTGATGTGCAATCCAAAACTAAGCATTATAATTATCTTGTTGACCTGCAGAAAACCATAGAGCAAAAGTCAAATGATGTGAGCAGTATCATTGAGCATTCAAACAGCCTTGAACTGGATCCTGAGATGAATGTAAAGATATCTCAACTAAACCACAGATATGAAAATCTGAGAATTAATCTCAAGGAATTGACAAAGAAATTTGATTCCTTTGTAAGAGAGCATGCCAATTTCAATGACCAATACAAATCCTTCCTCAGCTGGATCGTCACTGTTCGAGAAGATATCAAACAATTTGCTGAGATTGTTGGAGATCTGAAGGTTCTTCAGGAGCGAAGAAATAATATTGAAGAACTGGAGGAACTTAGAACAAATGAAAGCATTAAATTTGAGTCTATTATTGAAATGGGAGAGAAGCTGTACTCCCACACTTCTCCAGATGGAAAGGAGATTATCAGAGATCAACTGCAAACCCTGAGAAATAACTGGGAGTCCTTGAGTGATGAAATGCAGAGTAGTGGAACGAAAATTGATACATGTCTGCAGCAGTTCTCAGATTTCACAAGCTCTCAAGAGCAACTGACTAAATGGCTTAAAGATATAGAAAAGCATATGCAGCAGCACACTGAGCTGAAAGCATCCTTGCAAGAGAAGAGAGCACAGTTTCAGAACCATAAAATAGTTCATCAAGAGGTTACATCTCACAATAGTCTTGTGGAAACTGTCTGCACCAAAGCTCAACAGCTTGTGGACCAAACCAAAGACAAATCTCTTAATGTTTACATAGAATCCATTAGAGCCTTGTTCAAAAATATTGGAATAAAGTCTGGTGATCTGATGGAGAAACTTGAAGTGTGTGTAGAGGATCATAACTCATACCAGGTCATGATATCCCATTTCACTGATTTCACCACTAACCAGTCTGATATGCTTAGTCAGTGTGCTGATATCTCTGGTGAGAAATCAGACCTTGAGAGGAAAAAAGAAATTATTGGAGACCTGAGAAATAACCGGAGAGAAGGAGAAGCTAAACTCAGTGATCTTGAAAGTATGTGCGTCAAAGTATCCAGGAGCACTTCCAAGAGAGGAAATGAGAAATTGAAGAGAGACTTAAATGAGATTAAAGAATCTTGGAGAACCCATATTCAACTGATTGAAGGTGTTGAGATGAATGTTGAAAAGGTTCTTGCTCAATGGGATCAGTTTAATAAAGACTTGAAGACACACCAGGAATGGTTTAAACAATATGAAACTATCTTCAGAAACCAGCAACTCCAAAATTCCTGTGAAGAGAAAAAAGATAAACTTGCCAGCTATTTGGTTAACAGAAAAGAGGTCATGAATTATGAGAGAACTATAGATGACTTTGTCAACAACTCACACAACCTTCTCCATAATTCTGGGGTAGAGCGGTTGAAACCTGTAATAACTCAGATCAGTAATCGTTATCAATTGCTTCATGTACTTAGTAAGGAGGTGATATCTAAATGGCAGGGAATAGTTGAAGAGCATGAAAACTACATTCAGCATCATAATGAAATTAAAGATTGGTTATCTGGCCTTGAAGCATCGCTTGACCGAGCTCAGAAGGTCACTGACATCGACAAAAAGGTAGAAGAGTTAAAACTTATTTCTTTAGAACAAGATCAAGGAGGTCCAAAGTTGTCAAATTTTTCAGCTATTGGGGAAAGACTCTATCCAGATACCGGATCTAACGGGAGAGAAAAGATTAGAAATGAAATAAGAGAAGTGAGGGAAGAATGGGAAGGAATGATGAAAGCTGTTGGAGACATGCAGAAGAAACAGGACGCTCAGCTTCAACACTGGTCTACTTACCAGGACAGTCTTAATCACATCATATCATGGTTGGATGGGATGGAGGGAGCGTCCCAGCAGGAACAAGTCAACTGGCTCTCAGTCCAGGAAACAAAATCACGACTATTAAAGTTTAAGTCTGTGGTTCAAGATATAACTGCCCACAAGAGATATCTCGAGTCTGTTAATGAGAAAGGAGCTGCTGTTATCAGTTATAGTCCTAATGCTCCAGCTGAAGAGATACAGGAAAGTATTGCCAGCGTGAATGAGAGATATGATTCCCTTCTGGAGAATATGAAGATTACAGTGTCTAAAATGGAGGAAGCAATTGACTTTATTCAACAGTACCAGGACTTGCAAAAAGGACATCAAGACTGGCAAAAACAGATGTGGGATAAACTATCCGTATACACAGACTATACTGGTAGTAAACATGCCCTGGAGGCCAGACTGTCAAAGGTTGGGGATATGGAGAAGGAGGTGACTGAGGGTGAGAATGTTCTTTCCACCCTGAGGAAGCATGTTCAAGAACTGGATGAATCCAAGATGCCAACCAAAGTAAAGGATGCCATGGAGAGAGACCTTTCTCACATTAAGTATGCAATTTAAAACTTTTCCTTTATGATAACTAGATATTTGATTTTATTGATAAAGTATTTTATTATGACAGTCGGCCATGTTTGTCGAACAATCTAGTTTAATATGCAAGAAGGGAACTAAGTTTTTACCATAAGCTCCAACTTTCTAATAACTATATATTTGCAACTTGATGGTGTAAACCTTTGATTTTCAAAATTAGACTATTTGATCAACAGAATTCACAATTTGAAATATCAAATGTCTACGACATAGTAAAGATATACAGATTAGAATCAGAGTTTGTGAAAAGAACTCATTTCCATTAAAAGTATATCAACATATCTTCTTCGTCATAATTTCTTCTTCTTCTTCTTCTTCTTCTTCTTCTTCTTATTATTATTATTATTATTATTATTATTATTATTATTATTATTATTATTATTATTATTATTATTATTATTATTATTATTATATTAAAAATAGTGATATTAATCCTTATATCGAGTATGAAATTTATTTTTGCCTAGGCTTGATTTTGACAAGTTCACAAATGCAGTTGAGGATGTAAAGCAAGGAATATCCGAAAGGTTGAGACAATGGGCAGACTATGAGAGCCAGGTTCATTTTTAACATTATCATATATATGATAGTAAATTTGGATCTTCTTTTACATTACACAAAGTTCTATTAAATAGGAAAACAGATTTTAATGTTTTTATTTCAATTATACACGTAGCTTCCTTTTTTTGAAGATGCATACCCTTATAATATTGATTTTAATTTTTCTGAAAACCTTAATTTGTGCAACATTTAAAAAACATTAGTAATTTGGGGGTTTCAAAATATTACGTTGTACTTTCGGGGGTCAATCAAAGATATTGAATTTATATTATTACTAACTGAGGTATAATGTATAGTTTGAGAAGCTGACCCACTGGTTGACAGAGTGTGAGAATACTTTAAAGAATTACTCCTTCAAGGCTTCCCTAGAACAGAAGGTTGAGCAGCTAGAGAAGTTTAAGGTCAGGAACAATTTTTTTGGTTTACAGTTCTACGAAATAATCTGACAATGTGCATTTCATTGTTATTTTGATCTACATGGTAGAAACTGAAAACCTTGTTTTGCATTTCATGCAGTATATCTACAACGAATATGAATATAAATGCCGCTAAAAGTTATGTAAACAAAAGGATTATTGAAGCTCTAAAGAAATCTATTTTTTAAATTTTTATAAAATATTTTATTTTACACTTTTTAGAAATTAATTACAAAATTTGAGAAAATTGTGTTTGTGCTTGACAATTTACACACAATTTTGTCCTGTTATAAAGACTATAGACTAGAAAATATCAAATTTATATACTTAAGCTGGGACCTAGAATAGACATCAAAAACATTCTATTGCAATTTTATACGACACGATTTTTTAATTAAAAATGTCTTTTTATTCTAAATCAACTTCAAGGGAAATTATACAATGGTTAACAATGTTAACATATTTTTGGAATAAATTGAATCTTTGCCACAAACCTGATTTTCTAGTTTTCAACCCCATGTCAAAACCTTTAATATTTCAAACCATTAATTCCGTTAGATCAAATCATCAAAGTTTGAAATATCAAAGGTTTACACTATTATTTTGCAAAGATATAGGGATTAACAAACTTGAGTTTGTAGGAAAAACTCAATTCCATTGTTTCTTCTGGTAGACTTGTTTAATAAATATTAGCAGTTATAAATAATACCTAAACTAGGAACTAGATTAGACATTAACTAAATTCCAGGACACAAAGAGAATAGTTGAGTCTAGAGGAATAAATATTCAAGATTTTGTAAACCTAGCTGACCAATTAGAACAGGTGAATACCACATTCATAAATATGTCATATTAAAGGGAGTGTTCACGAAAAATAAAAGGGGGTATGGACTTAATGCGATAAAAAAGCGCTTTTGATCGCTACTAATCTTACTTCTATCTGTTGCGTCTATAAGGTGAAAATTATTAAAAACGACTCACACCGAAGAACGCAGCCTCCATACAAATTCGGAAAGATGCAACATTCAACTCGGATCGTAAACAAATCAATTTAACTCCAAACAAATCATTCAGATATTACAAACAGTAGTCATCGATTATTTTTCGACGCATTCGTAAATAGTTGATATTTCATCATATTTTTGATTTTGTTTTTCTTTACATAATTTTCGCTGGCGCTGGATTTTCGAACATTCCTGGAAAATATGAAAATGTCGTCTTCATTATCAAAAATCCTCGAAACAGGAATAAATGTTTTCAAAAGTAAGTCTCAGATCATGAAAAGTAATTAAAATTGCATTTAAACAATGATTCCCTTGAGAATCCTTAGAAACAAGAAGATAATAAACATCCCAAAACAAAGAATATTTGTCTTACAAGAAAAGTCTTATCTGAATAGTTCTAAATATTGATACAAATTACCCATCTGATTTATTTTGAATATTAATCACACAAAAACTTCGATATTTTTATGTTTAACAAGATGATTTTAAGTTTGATCGAGAAAAGTTTTCCTTTTGCTTTTTTTAATCATTATTTAATAATCTTGTGTTTAAATTAGGAAGATAATCTAGAACTTTTTGATTTATTTTACCTAAATCAGCAACTATTATTTAATTTTTAGACATTGGTTCTGAACCTGCGCCACGCTGAAACTGAAATTGACCGGCTGAGCGAGGACGGTTCAGATATATCTCAGCTCTCAGGAGAGACCAGGATATCAATGAACGTTCAACAGATTAATTCAAGATATCACACAGTGCAGGCTACTGTCAAGGTACTTTTATTATATTCGTTATAGTTTTAAGTGACACGTCCTCCTCCCCCCCCCCCTTTAGGTCATGCCATATTCTCAATGGTACCCTTTAAACCTTTATCGGATCAATAATGTGACTTATTCCTTCATTATAACTTTTATAGAGAAACCAGTGATATTTTTAAAACTCAGAAATATGGATATCTCATTCAAAGCTTTTAGGTTTAACGTTGTGAATAGGACACGTTATAACGTCTACCTGCAGTGAATGAAATGCTTCTTCATTGTCATGATATTTAATATAAACTGTTAACCCTGTTTAGGATATATTGAAGAAATGCGAGCAAGGTGTACAGGTGCACCGGGATTATGAAACCAGTTACCAAAACTGTCTTCAGTGGCTGGCTAGGACGGAGGAGAAGATCAAGAAGAACTCAGACGTTCAAGGGAACAGGGAGGAGATACTGGAAAAGATTAGGTTAGCTAAATGCTTCAAGTTGAGTAGCTACGGCCAGGAAATTGGTTTAAATCAATTAAAGTTTGGCGTCAAGTACGATTTTTTGTAATCTCACTTTTCTTTTACTCTCTCTTACTTGGTCTTTATTTTTCTGTCTACAATTTAAAGGTTTGATTAGATGAAAGTTTTTATTCCTTATTTCCTCTTCCTCTCTAAAAAATTCTACAGAAATAACCTAATTTACAGGATTATTAGGTGTAAAGAATAAACATAAATTTTTATTCTAGTATTGTTGACGAGCTACTAGAGGAGAAGAACGAAGCGATGCTGCTGCTCAACCAATGCCTTGAAGCTGGTGAGAGGCTGTATAGTACTACTGGAGCTGAAGGAAGGGAAGGAGTTCGGCTTCAAGCTCAAGATTTACAGTCTTCAGTAGAAGATATTTTTGATACTGTTTCAAGGTAAATACTTTCAATATAATTAATCAATAATACAATAAAGGTTGGATATTATTCTTCAATGTTACTAAAATATTAAGAGCAAATGCCTCAATGATTCCCCATTTAAAACCTATATCTTAACCTATAAGGTAAAGGTTGCTTTCAATTCTCAGTTGCAGAGTAAATAAATTACATCACTTGAATTCCAAGTATTGCTATTTAAATTCCTAGTACTGACATCATTGTTTCTTAGATTTACAAACACCAATACTTTGATATGAAACGAATTGAAAGGTAGTTTGATACCGTTTACTAAACTTTTATTATTATTTATTGATTGTACCAATTTAATCCTGCCAGGTTGGGCTATTTACAGTCTGTAATTATTTTTACAGCCCTTTGACCAAGATTACCAACCCATGATTCCCCCAACAGAGGGACGTTATGTTACTTTACGTCACTTGGGACAATTAAGTAAAATGAGCCGTTCTGCAAAATTTTCATAAAAAGTTCGCGCATTATATCTGAAAATGCGATAAAATTGTGTACAACTACTTTTTCGGGAAATAAAAAAAATGTTCTTAACCACAGGTTCTCTCAACCAATTTTGCCAACAATTGGTCTTGGGAACCCTTGGTAAAGTAAAATTCCCTTACTTTTCTGTAAAGTAGTTGTAAATAATTAAAAAATAAGACAATGTTCTTATAGTTGTCTCCTTTAAGGTTTAATACAAATTATATATTTTTTCTCTAGAACTGGAAATATTTGATTTATAAAATATATCAGGTTAGAGCGAGAGCTCCAAACAAAGTTGGTTAAATGGACTGGTTATGAAGAAAGCAGTTCTACCTTTAACAGGTTATTTAATATTTACCCTGATACATAAATATTGCAAAAATAATTGGGATAATAATGATAATATATATATTATATACACTAGTGCTTTGAAAGTCCTAAAAAGGAATTGAGTCTGTCACAAACTCTGATTTTCTAATCCTTATTTCTTTGCAATTCAATGTTGTAGACCTGCTGAGATATTACAAACTATGATTTTTTAAAATAAAATAATCTTAGTTTGAAATTTCAAAGATTTACAACTTTATGTTGCAAAGATAAATGAATAAGAAAATTTGAGTTTGTGGCAAAAACTCAATTACTTTATTCATTTATATTAGGTGGTTGGTTGAGGTTCAGGAACAGCTGAAAGGTGAACTGCAGCTGAAAACTACACTTGATGAGAAGAAAGCCCAACTCCAGCACTATAGAACACTACTCCAGGATATCAGATCCCAAAAACCAGTGCTCGAGGATCTTAAAGAGAAGTCAAGATACCTCCCTGAAAAATCCGACAAAGTTGAGGGATTCATCAGTTCTGTAGAGTTGAAGCATGCTGATATTCTCAGGAAGGCAATGGCAAATGTAGAAGAATATGAAAGAATAGTGAATGATCACTATCAGTACACCAAAGCTGTGATGGATGTTTCTGATTGGTTGACTGCTACAGCTAACACTGTTGAGATGTGGGGAGACAATACTCTGGAAAGACTGAGTCTTCATGCAAACCTGGAAAGATTAAAGAACCTACAAGTTTCTCTACCCCAGGAGGAGGATAAGGTTGAAAACCTAAGAAGTTGCGGAGAGAAAGTTCTTCCTGGAACACTTGAGACAGGACAGATCAATGTAAGAACCCATATAGACTCCACCTGTCAGGAGTGGCAAGGACTTCTCTCAACTGTACAAACTACAATTGAAAGTTTGGAATCAAAGATAAAACAATGGCAGGAATATGAAAACATGAGAGAGAAATGCTTATCTTGGCTACGTGAAACAGACACCAAACTACATGCTTTTGATTTAAGATCAAGCCTGACGGAGAAATGTTCCCAACTGGAAACCTTGAAATGTCTCCAGGGTGAAGTGAGAGCAAAGGAACTTGAGATAGATGCTGTTACAGAACGTGCTCAGCAGCTGCACAAGGAGCATTCAATGAGAAACTCTCAACTCACAGAGTTGTCTGTTAAATATCAGAATGTTTCAACAAAAATAAAGGATCTAAATATTAAATGGCAACAGTATGTCACTTCACACAGGGATTATGAAGAAAAGCTGAAAGAATGTAGAATTTGGATTCAAGACATCAACGAAAAGCTGTCTCAGTCTCTTGATATGAACATGCTTTCCCAACAGGATATAGAATCCAAAATTGGTGTCATTAATGAACTGATCTTGCAGAAGGATGATGGTTATATAAGTGTGCAAAATCTGGTTGAATTGTCGCAGAATGTTTTGGCCAACACTGCTGCCAGTGGTCATGCTCAGATCTGCAAGGACATGGATGATCTTAAACAAAGCTGGAGTGAACTAGTCACCAGATTAGGGGAAAGTAGGGTTGCTGTTGATGATTCAATTAGTAAGTGGTCTGGGTTCCTAGATCAGATAAACCAGCTTAGAAACTTCACACAAAACTTGGAAAAAATGTTCAGGGATGTTGCACCCATTAAAGCTCAGTCAAATGAGAAGAGAGCCCAGATTGATACTCTTAGGAACTTGGATGAAAAAATCCGAATTGAGCAGATAGAAGTTGATAATCTCAGACGTATTGCTGAGAAAATGTTGTCCTCTGGTCAGCAGAAAAAATCTGCCGAGGATGCCAGATCTGTAATTGCCATGTTTGATTCTCTAGGAAATGAAATAAAAGTACTTCTAAATGAAAGAGAATTACAGTTTAAAGATCATAAAGGATTTAGAGCTGCTCAAGAAAATCTAGCTCTCTATATACAGCGTTGTAGGGATAAAGTTCATACAATGAGACAAAGATCACCAAATGACAAGAACTTCGTTGAAGCTGTTACTCAAGCTCTAGACCATCTTATAAACAAGGAGGCTCAGGGGCAGATTCTAGCTGAACAGCTCCAGCAAACAGGAGATGTACTTGCTGCTGTTACAGCAGAGCCTGGCAAGTCAGGAATCAAGAAGGAAGTCATTTCTATGATCGAAAGCTTCAACATGCTCTATGCTGACATTAAAAAACAAAGAGAACAAATGAACAAAGTGATGAATGTGTTCAGAGACTTTAAGGAAGAAACAGAACGACTTTCTGATTGGCTCCAGCAAGCGGATATCAATATTAAAGCAACAAAAACTTCCCTATTCTCAAACATTGAAGAGAAGGAGAAGGCAGTAAAGGATATGAATGAGCTAAACAAAAGAATGATAGCTGGAAAACGAGAAATAGACAAATACAGTGAAATGGCAGACCAGATGAAAGGAACATGTCTTGAAGCAAATGTTTCTAATCAGCTTAAAGAAACAATGAATAAATACCAGATGACCTGTTGTCTTGCATCTGATATTCTTAAAAAGTGTGAAAACATTTATGATCAACATTTTGAGTTTGAACAAAACACTAAGAAAGCAAAGAACTGGATTGAGGGTGCCTGGAAAGTTATTCGTGGAAACCAGAATTCTGAAGGAAAATCTAAAGAGGATCTTCATGGCCAACTTGACAGGCTGCGCCAGTTAATTGTCGATCAAGAGGAGGGGCAAAAGTATCTGCATGCTGCTATAGATTGGGGAGAGAAAGCTTGCAGGAATACAAGGTCAGATGGCAAAGAAAAAATCAATAGTACCCTTCATGTCCTCCAGGCGGACTGGGAGAAACTGCTTAAGAAAATGTCCACTGCTAAGGTAACAATTGAGACTGATCTTCTACAATGGTCAAATACTCAGCAGAATATGTCTAAATTACAAGAATGGATCACAGACAGAGAATCCAGACTTCAACAAGTCTCCCAGCAGCGAACTGTAATGATTACACGTAGAAGCACTCTTGGAATATCAACATTGTCTGTAAGTGAAAGGCAGGCAACATTAAGAAGAACCAATAGTATTCTTCAGGATATTCAAGCATTCGAACCAATGATTCAGACTGTTGCTTCACAAAGTAGTGAGACTCCAGTCTCAGATTTAACTAGTAAGTATCAGAGCTTGTCTAAGCAAGCTCAGGAAATGTATGACAAAGAAAAGGAAATGGTTGAGAAGCATGAACAGTTCATGGATGCAGGAAATGAGTTTATGACCTGGCTCAAGATATCACAAGAAAAGCTTGATAAATGTTCAGAAGCAACCGGAGATAAGGATTCACTGGCCAGTAAGTCCTCACAACTTAAAGTTCTGACAGCTGATAAAAAGCTTGGAGAGGAGAAGTTAGAGAAAGCTTTAAGAGCAGCGGCTGAAGCATGTAGGTATGCCTGGGAGGATGACCAGGCAATTATTGAAGAGGAAGTTGCATACCTTCAAGATGAATATGATCAGTACTCTGAAGATCTTGTTAGGTGTAAATCTATCTTGGAGGGAGGTATTGTCAAATGGACAGATTACCAGGAGCTGTATCAGGAAGCCTTGGAGTGGATTGATAAAACTGAGGTAGCTGTCAAGAGTTTTAATAAGTCCAAGAAAACATCACAGGAGAAAAGAAGTACACTGGAAGAGTTCCAAGTGAAATTACAGTCTATTTTTGAATGGCAAAAGGAATTGGATATTTTGAATAAGAAAGGTCAGATGTTATTAGAGAACTGTGCAGATTCTAGGGTATCCAATGCTGTGACACAGTTGACAACTAAGTATCAAGCTCTTCTCTCATTGGCTAAGGAAGTTGTCAGAAGACTAGAGATACAATATCAGGAACATAATCAACAAGATGCTTTAGCAAATGATTTCAAATCCTGGATAAATTCAACCAGAAGCACCTTAAATACTCATAAACAATCCAAAAATACTCATTCTGAATTGGAGGAAAAGCTTAATGGTGTCAAGGAGATTAGAACTTTTATGGAACAGGGTCAGAATAAACTAAGATACTTGCAGGATCTAAAAGAGAGGGTAATCATGAATACAGACCCTTCCGGAGTTGAAACCATTGAAACTCAAATATCCGGTCTAAAACAAGATTTTGAGAGTCTGATGAATGAGGTTCATGAAGTTAAGAATAATCTGAATAGTAGGTTTGACCTCCTGGGGGATCTAACAAAATCCAACAAACTATTGAACGAATGGCTTGATGATACTGAAAACAAGGTTAAAACAGAGAATGAACTTTTCAATGATCTGGGAGAAAAGCGTGCTAGTCTTGAAAAATATAAAACTATTGAGAAGGACATTGCTTCATACAGTTTAACAGTTAACAAACTAAAGGCTAAGATAGCCGACCATCCTAATATTCCCAACATTGAATATTCAGCTTCAATCAATAGATTTACTGTGCTAAAAGAAAAAGTGGACAAAATGATTAAAACTTTGAGTGAACATGTTCAAATTCATGATTCTTACAAGGAAACATACAATGAGGCTCTTGACTACATTCGAAAGGTTAAACAGAACTTACAAGAATTTGGAAATCCAAATGGAAACAAGCTGGCTGCTATTGAGAAGGAATCAAAGTTGGCCAGGATTATAGATGATTTCCCTGAAGGAGATACATTGCTCAGAAATGTTGGAAGATACAGCACTGCAGCTTCTGATACAAGTGGAGATGAAGGTAAAGATATTATCAAGCAGGAGGATTATCAGCTTAGATATGATTGGGATCAGACAAGAAATCAGGCTCGACAATATCAGAAAACCATGAAGAAATGTGTTGATTCCTGGCAGGAGTTTGAGAAGTGTCAATCAACCATGTCTTCTTGGATCTCACAATTTCAGACAAAATTAGAAAAAGAGCAGAAGTCTGGAGATAAGACTATGCAGGACCTAGAACGAAGGAGAGAGTTATTAAAAGAAGCAAACAAACAGAAATATGACATGGAAGCCATGAATGACAAATGTGAAATCTTAATGGAATACTGTTCTCTGGAAGAGGTTAGAGATGAGACTGTGAATGCACAAGCAGCATACACCAACCTCTATACAACTTCGCAATCTTTAGTCAACAGGGCTGAACAATCTATGTCTGATCATACAGGGTTTGCCAGGGCCAAAGAAGACTTTGAAGAATGGTACAGTATCGCCCTGGGAACCGTGCAGGATTCTATTAATCCTAATGGAAATGCACAGGATGTAAAGCAAAGAACTGAATTAATTAAAAATGTTGCCTCAAGAATGACTGAAGGTCAGCATCTGATAAATTGTACTTCTGAGAACCTATCTAGAGTGATTTCCTCTGTAGGCGAAGCTCATCAGTCAGATATGAAAGCAGATATATCGGAAATGAAAAAAAATTACGATTCCTTGAATATGTTAATAAACAGCCAGCTGTCTGTAATGAAGAGCGCTGTTCAACGCTGGGATATTTACTATGACACAGTCAAGGAGATTTCTACTTGGCTCTCTGATACAGAATCTACCAATAACGAGGTTCTAGACTCCAGGGGACAGTTGGGAGAGATGAAGACGACCCTGCAGAAGAAAAAGTATATTCTCGATGAGATAAAGAAGAAGCAGCAGGTGATGATGAGCATCAAGGAGGAGGCTAGGGAACTCTCCAACCAGGCTGAAGATGAAAGTGTGTATAAAGAGTTCTTGAAGTTAGAAGAGAGGCTGACAATGTTTTTTGATCAATGCCAGATTGTTATGACCAATGTTGAAAAGGAGATGGAAGAGTACAATTCCTACCACCATCAGATGCAAGAGACGGAAAAGTGGCTTCTACAGATTTCATTTCAACTCATGGCACACAACAGCTTGTACATTACAACAAGGTAAATTATTGAAGGGGTTTAAAAATATTATTATTCAATTTCTGAATCGCAGGAAATTTATTTTTTTCATTCAAATTATTTTAATACTCGAGATTTTCGTGTAAAGTCATTTGCGAGAAGTTTGCGCTGTACATATTGTACACTCCAGTATTCAATTATAGTTCACGCTGTACATATTGTACACTCAAGTATTCAATTATATTTCACGCTGTACATATTGTTCACTCCATTATTCAAATATAGTTCACGCTGTACATATTGTACACTCCAGTATACAATTACAGTTTGCGCAACATTTTCCGTCGTCGATTATCCGATATTTATTTGGTGCCATTGCGAATAGGACATGCTACTCTATAAAGGGAGGGGTGTTATCAGGGAGCAAGGAATAGAAGGGAGAGACAACTGACGCGGTTCGCCCTACCATATGATTATACATGCTTTGCAGACGGTACTCCATTTTATATCGAGCTGTTTGATTTTTTAGTAGGGCCCCACAGGAAAAATATGTATTGGCTCAATTTTCTTTCACCAGTTTCTCCAATACATATTTTTCCTGTAGGGCCCTACTAAAGAAACCAAACAGCTCGTACCGTCTGCAAAGCATGTATAATCATATGGTAGGGCGAACCGCGTCAGTTGTCTCTCCCTTCTATTCCTTGCTCCCTGGGTGCTAAAAATCACCATCACAGTCTCCTTAAGAAAATTATTTTTTTTATTTTCTACAATTATTATTAACTTTGTAATTGTAGGGAGCAAACTCAGGAGCAGCTAGGACAGCACCAGGTTCTTCTGGATCAGATAAACAAGTTCCAGAGCAGTTTAGATACTGTTAGAAATCTTGGCAACTCACAGATAGCCAGGAACACAAATCTAACTGTAAACAAAAATTTAATTTCTTTTACCAAATGTTTAATTTTAAAATTATTTTTAAGTTTATTTTCTTACAAACATGCTTGTTTGGGATTCTGCATCCACCATTCTGATTAGTTAAATTTCAAAACTGTCCTGGATAAAGATTAAAATAATCTTAAGGTTAATAAAAAAAGGTGACAAAGCATTGATCTCGATTTTCACAATTCTAAAGTTTTCATATAGTTTTTAAGCTTAAATCTCACAAGATCAATTGGTTTTGTGTTTAGATATAAACACACTAACCCAGATATTCAACAAACTATTGAGAAACAGCACCAGAATATGCAGGTAAACCTAACTTAGTGGTTTATACCCAATATTATCAATTCATCGTACTATTAGGAGTAATTGTGAGAACTTTATTTATTCAATATATTTATGTAAAAAATAAATTTACAAATTATCAACGAAATGAACAGTTCATTTTGAAACTTACAATTAAAAGTCTCATTGTTGATTTATCAAAGATAGGAGAATAGTATATAGTGTAGATATAGTTATGACATCTAAAATCCTTAATTTAATTTCAACAGAAAGAAAAGTTATTTTATTCCGAATTTCATTTACGGCTTTGCGACTTTGTTATTTTTTTATTAGGGAGAAAAAAATACTTTTTACCAAGAGTTGTATTCATAGAGAATAGAATATATAGAGAGGAATTTACTAGAAAAAAGTGTAAAACGGCCATTTTGTTGTACTGTTTCCATACTGCAGGTGTACTTCACATATTTATGCTATATAACCTGTTGGGCCCGGGAATATCATTTTATAGAAAATCTAAAATTATTGTTAAAAGAAAACCAAATTATGAAATAGGCTGGTTTCATAATTGACCAATGATCATTTCACATAATCTTTATGCCTTCCACTTTACAAACGATGATTTTCCGTTATAACTATATAAATCAAATGATGTTTTTATTCACCTAATTCATTATAAAGTTTATTTAACAGTTTAAAAAATTCGAAATTGAAATGGATAGTATAGGGAACATACTGTATTAATGTACTCTACTGCACATAATTTGTGAACATTTACATGATTTGTACACTTTAAACTCCCTTTCAGGCTGAAAGGGACTGAAAAAATTCATACCGAGAGATTCTTTTAATTCCTCTCTATATATTCTATTCTCTATGGTTGTATTTGAGATCATGAAGATTTCAAATTAAATATTAAAAAACGAACATTAGATTGATATTGATTTTATTTATAATATTCCAGGAGAGTTATAATTCCCTTCAACAGACTGGAGTTCAGATTAAGAATAGACTTAACGACTCACTGGATAAATTCAAGGTATAAAATATTTTAAACCGCCTTGTTTTTTTGCCTTTAAAGCAGTAAAAGCATGTTAGGCTAATTAAATAGTTCCTTATTCTTCTTAAAATTTAAGATATGCAGGGTTACCTACAAAGGATGATACTATAAAGACAACCTAAAACTTTAAATTTTGAAAATCCCAAGGGTATTTCAAGTTTCTACCTTGAATATAGTCTTTTAATGTTTTATTAAATGATTTGGCGAATAAAGAAAGAATTTTACTGTTGCAGGTAATAATAAATTTAAGGAAACTGACAGTATAAATCCGTACAATCGTCTCTGAAGTCTCATTCTTTGCGGGTAACCCTGTACTCTGTTTTTAGCACAGTCACGTAGAAGACGACATACTATTTCAGCATAGTTTTCTTCCCCCGGATTTTGCATTAAATGATAAAATTTGGCAAATGTTTCTGCAACTACTTTAGGTCCAACCAATCTGCAACTAAAAAACATATTTTAATGAGAAGAAGGGACAATACTTCCAAGTTAATTGTATATTTGTATTCAAGGTTTGTACTTGAATACAAATATAATTATTAAAATGTTGTAGGAATACGAGGATACACTAGAGAGTATTCTGGAGAATGTTAGAAGATGGGAACCTGAGATAGCGGAGCAGTTAACCAGACCTGCTCTCACACTCGAGACGGTCAACTTAGAGCTAGAAAATGTCAGGGTGAGATTCTAGAGATTCCAACAAATTTTTTTAACAAACTTACTATTAAGGAACAAGTTTACATTTTGTGGAAATGTATTAAAAGAGAAAACATATGTGTTTTGTGTTTTGCAATGTAAGTTTTTCAAGATATCGCAGCCGCAGGGCACTTTTTATTAACGCCTCCTTTGACATTTCTGATTTTAATAGAATTTTACAAAGTATACTTTTGTACAGAAAGAAACATAAATAAGAGATTAGGATATTTTTTTTTTCTAAGAAAGTCCTCTTGAACTAAAAAAAAGCTATTTTCTCCAAGCAGAAGTATTTGTTTAAGTAATAAAATTGGCTTAATTTTATTTTATTTTTCAGGGAATACACAACCGGCTGCAGAATGAGAAATCTCGGCTTGTTACCGCCATTCAGGTATTAAGAAAGTACTTAACATGTATTTCACCTTTGTGTAAGAATGCTCTTGCAAAAATTTTCTCGGGTCCAGGCAGGACTGTTTGGTTTCAGTCCCCTAACAAGAAAAAAAGAACAATAATAAAAATGTTCTTTATTTTCAAAATATAATTTTTTAACGACATTTAATTAGCCAATGTTTAACCAGGGGGGCTGGATCTTAGCTACCTCTCCGTGTGTATTGGCCTGAGTGTACATTTGGGACAGTTTACTGATAAAGTACAGGGTGTCTCACGAAACATGACAGTTGGTGAATAGTTTAGAATGTCTTTTTCCATAATTTGTTAAGTTGTTTGATACCAAAGATCAATAAAAATATTATATTAAAATTGATTTCAAAGTAAAATGTTATTAAGCAAAAGATTTGTTTAACAAAAAATAGCTATTTATTAAATGTCTTGTTTCGTGGGACACCCTGTATGTTGAGATTATGGCCTATTCATACAGTACAAATATCAAATATGTAGTACGCTTTCGAAATACAAGTGTATGAGGAGGTTTTGTATCTTGAATTTTACTCAGTTTTCTCAGAACAGTTTATTAATGATAAAATATTGCTCTGTAAAGGACTGTAATAGTTGTCTTCCTGTGAAAATGGAATCCTGCACACGATAAAGGAGTAGTGGATTTTAATAGTTACATGGAAAACAAATTCTCTATTTAAATATTTTCAGAAATCACCCCTGAACTGTAATAAGCAGATTGACCTAGCCTGTACAATTAGTAAAGGATTAGCGTACATCATCACTCTATATACCAGAACTTCGTGGTGTTTAACGTATAAGATTATAAAGAAATTCAGGGTTAAATATTGTTATATATAGTTTGGGGTATCTTACCCTGAACGCAGGCGAACACAGAATTGGATACCAGCTTCTTTTAAAGCAATTTAAAATCTTTGTTTACTGCTTTTTTAATTATTCATTTATTTCACAGTACAAGTTTATTTTCTAATTCTATTTATAAATGTTAAGGCTTGTGAGGCGGCTACAGCTTGTATCTCCAGACCAACTACTCCTCTAGAGGAGGTGAATACACAGAGAGAGACAGAAACTAGGCAGGTTCTAGAGGATCTTATTGATCAGGTTCGTCAACTTTCTGTTTTTCATAGACGGGTTTGTATAATGTTAATAATGTATATACATTATCATACAAGGACGGTATAATGTAAAGTGTACAGTGTACATAAGAGGTATATAGTTCCCCCCATTTCCTTTGACGATGGGAGAGGGGGGGGGGGGTGAGATGATTTTTTGCGGTATTGGATTAAAAACCAACGGGGAAAGGAATTGAGTTTTTGTCACAAACTCAAATTTTTTAATACTTAAATCTTGCCAACCTAATGGTGTAAACCTTTTATATTTCAGACTTAGATCATTTGAACTAACACAATTCATAGTTTGAAATATCTGAGGTCTACGACATTGGGTTCTAAAGATATAGGGATTAAAAATTCAGAGTTTGTGGCAAAGACTCAACTCCTTTCCGCCCCTTCAAAAAATAGCTTTTTTCTCTAAATAACAAGATTATTTTTGCTACGTGCAAATTCTGAACAGTGGGTAATTGAATTTTTAAGAAAATATATATATATATGTACATTGTTCATAATTCAAGGCAAGCTAATTTTTTACCTACCACGCCTGATTTTAACCTTTGCCCGAAAATCCCAATTTTTTGTTGTTTTCTGTTATGAATGTTAACCGTAATCTTTTTTTATTTTTCCTATTTTGACGTTTTAGTGTTCGAAGCTTAGCTACTAGCTAGTGCATTTTATTTCTTTAAAATCTGTGTGATTCTAACTTTATCACCTTTAAACCGAGGAAATTGAGACATTCTCATTTATTTACTTTTCGTCTTCCTCCTCGACATGCATCCTTCTTGCAGACCAAGAAGGGAGGGAGGGCGGCTAATTTTTTGTAAATTCTAATTCTGAAAAAAATCTTACGGGTTTTATGATAGTAAGCAATGGGTCGGCTACATATTTATATATATTCATATTTAAATATATGATAACAATGTCAATAAGTAAATTTAATAAATATATATTTTTTTTTTTGGGGGGGGGGGGAGATTGGGGAACACTAGTGACGGAAAAATTCAGTTTTTCTCAACACTTTCAAAATTGTGGTTTATAAAAATTTTCCCTCAGTTTTTGCCAAGATATGTATTTAAAATATGTTCTGTTAAAGATGTAATTCAATCTCATAGCTATTTTCTTTATTGCTATATTTGAAAATCCCCTTTTATTAGATATTTGTTGAAAAGTTTTCTTTCTTTTTCTCTAAACCGTAAACACATCACATTCCTAGTTTTTAATCAAGAAATGTATCCTAAACTATCCCTTTGAAATGTTGCACTTTGCAATCTCTTCCCCACTTTCTTTGTATTCTTTTCTGGTTCAAATAATCTTCTAGTAAAGACCCCTTTTCTAATAACTTTCTACTCTGAAACCGTCAGAATAGAATAGAATACATTAGTATAGAATAGAATACTAACATTAGTATAGAATAGAATACTATTATATGATAGTCTACCGTTCTTAAAGTCTAGTGTTATAATATTCTACTCTTATAATAGTCATCTGTTATAATAGTCTACTGCTCTAATAGTCTAGTGTTCTAATAGTCTACTGCACTAATAGTCTACTGTTCTAATAGTCTACTGTTCTAATAGTCTACTGTTCTAATAGTCTACTGTTATAATAGTCTACTGTTCCAATAGTCTACTGTTCTAATAGTCTACTGTTTTAATAGTCTACTGTTCGAATGGTCTCTGTTCCAATAGTCTACTGTTCCAATAGTCTACTGTGTGAATAGTCTACTGTTCGAATGGTCTACTGTTCCAATAGTTTTCTGTGCTATTTTTCGGATGTGTCAATGTCAAGTATTAATAGTGTTAACTGTTAACTAATGTTTGTTTGTTTGTTTTTGTGTGGTATCCAACTAATATTACAGGACCTTTCCCTTGGAGCAGACTCAACATACTCACAGAGATTACAGGCTTTACTTAAACAAGTAGAGACACGGAATATCATTGAGAGATTTGATACGCTTCTCAATGAGGTAGACTTTTGTACAGTATTCATTTTTTTTACTTAGCTCGAATCGAGAATGGTTTTATTCTTCAAATCTGAAATAATGAAACCATTTTCGATTTGATTTTTAGTGTTGTTTGTTTATTTAGATTTTTTTCACCAATTTATTTTACGAAGGAAATAAGTCTTTGCACCAAACTCTGATTTTCTCATTCCTATTCCTTTGCAATTCTATGTCGTAGACCTTAGATATTTCATACTATAAATTATGTTAGATCAAATGATCTGAGTTTAAAATATCAAAGGTTCACACCATCAGGTTGAATATATATAAATAAGAAAATTTGAGTTTGTGGCAAAGACTCAATTATTTTATTAAATCTTACAAAGAATCATATTCTTAGGTTCAACTGCGAATGTCTGAGCTTGGTTCTAAGGCGAACGAATTTGGTGACATTCAAAAGCAGAAGGATTCACTTAGCAGATGGATAGAAACCACTGAAAACAGCGTAGCTGACTTTCTTACTAGACCCTCTAAATTTAGACCTGATGCTGCACAGATGGAGATAAATATGATCACTGACATGCAGCAGACCTTGCTGGAGAAGCAGGCCGTTTTGGAGGATATTGCAAGCAGGGAGGAGGTTCAGGATTATGATCTGAAGATAGCTCTGGATACTCTAGACGAACACATCTCCATGTTGCTGGAAAAGCGGTACAACCAGCAGGCTGTAGTAGAGGATTTCAGGTTTTATTACCAGGACTCACAGACATGGTTTGAAAGCATCAGCAAGAATCTGACAGAACTAGATGAAAACAATGAAATGAACAGTTCTACAAGGATGGAGAAGCTACTAGAACTGGTGAGAAACTATGAAGACAATATAGAGAGGTCTACTGTCCTAGCAGAGAAATCTAAATATGTTCTGGCAGAGGTAGGAGAGATGGACCAACAGCAGGTTCTGGAACAAACCAGAGCAGTTGAGAGAAGGATGGTTGACTTTAAGAAGAGGATTGAGAGGAAGAAACAGCTGGTTGAGATGGCTCAGATTGGATTTAAGACGACCGAGCAGGATATTGCAGATGCAGAGGCTTGGATGGAAAATAAACTAGAAGAGTTGAACACAAGGTCTAATCTTAGTTTTGAAGATCGCTTGTCGGAACTCAAGGCTCTAACAAAAGAGATTGATAACAAGTCTATGGTGATTGAATCTTTCGAAACCAAGATTGATACTATCTCCTCTGATCTCGAGTCAAGTGAGTGTAGCGAGCTGAAGAGGAAACTGGAAAAACTTAGTATTAAGCATTCACACTTGGCAAACCTAGCTAAAGATAATCTTAAACAACTCACAGATAGCTCAGACTACCAGAAAAAGTTCAAAACAGATTTTGGTGATGTAGAAAACTGGCTTAGGATTAAAACTTCAGAGTTTACCAGGGGAGTTGAATTTGATCCGCTAAAGGCGTACGATGTGGAGAAGCGTGTTGCAAGGATTAAAAAAGATTTAAATGAAGTTTCAGAGTTTGAGGAATCCAAGGTATCTCAAGTTAAGCTTGGTATCATCAACCTTCAGAAGAATGGAGATGATTCAATGAAGAAACAAATTGATGAATACTCCAAGGAAATAAACTCTCTTCTCTCCAGTCTCAAGGAAGGAATGAAGAAAAGAATTATTTACTTAGAGGATAGGGTTGAATCTCGGAGAGAGTTTGAAATGGAATTTGATAAATGTGTTGCCTGGTTGGATCAAGCAGATGCTATTCTTTCCACGGAGGTTAGAGGAAATATCAACATTGCTATTCTTGATGAGCACCACAACAAGTTTAGAAAACTAAAGAGGGATGAAGAAGAAAACAGAGAACGAGTCACTGAAGTGTTTGAAAAAGCAAAGGAAATTATGAATACTCTTTGTGATGCGGACAGAATTATTCTGCAGTCCCAGATGGATGATGTTTGTGATAAACAGAATCACGTGGCAGACACTGTTCAAGCCAAGATCGAGAATCTTGTCAGAAACATCAGTATTTATAAGCTTACTGCACAAAAGATTGAAGACAGTGTTAATCATCTCACAGAAATTCAGAGACAGATCAGACTTCTAAATAAACCCATTGGATACAGGGTAGAAGATGCAGAAGATGTACTTGACGCTTATGAGAAGATTCTTAGCAATCTTAAAGACTTCAAAGTGCAGATGGAGGATCTGCAGAAGAATGCTGGAACAAACGTAAATGAGTTGAAGGCGTTATTGAATCAGCAAGAAGAGTTGATTGGGGCGATAGAAAACCAAATGCTGAAGATTAGAAACCTTATTACTGTACGTCATCAGTTTATGACTATGATCACTGGAATTACTAGCTTTATAATCAAGCATACTGAGGTGGTAAAAGAGATTGAGAGATCAAGCATTCAGCCATTAGAGAAGGTGAGTAAATATGAAGACTCTATCTCAAAGCTGAAGGACTGTGAGACCCAGCTTGCTCTAGCATCAGACAAAGGTCAACAGATAGCCAACGAGGGTTCAACTGCAGACAGAAACCAGATCACTCAACAGCTACAGTCTTTAAAAACTCAGATACTCACACTAAAGCGTGCCATTGAGAAGAAACGAGATGAGCATATAAAATCAGTTGCGGAGCATAACAAGGTGTTTACCGAGCTAGAGGACTATATTGACTGGATAAATGAAAAAGAATGTGAGTTTAAATCTCAACCATTGCTGAAGACTACGGTGGAGGATGTTGAATCACACATCTTGAAGCATAAGGAGCTGACCAATACCGTCATGGAGACTATTGAGAAGATTATTGTGGTAAACGAGGCTGCTAGGAAGGAAACAGACCTTTCTCCGAGAATATTTGAATTATTGAGTTCAGCTGGAGCACTCATACAAACTGTACCTCGTGATCTAGAATCCAGAAGAATATATTTGGACAAAAATAAAAACTTAAGGTTTGTTATTTTTATAGACTTAGGAGGTTTTATAGACTAATGTGGGGTTTGGGATTTGGGGAGAGGAAAGGGGTGTGAATGCAAAAATAAGAAAATATATTCATTAAATAGCATTGAGTTGTTGAAATAGTTTTGATTTAGGTTGCAATATGATAGCTTAGTAGAGCGTCTTAACAACTGGGTTGAAGAAGCTCAGATCAAGTTACGACCTTTCGACTCTGGGGTTGATTTTAACAACCTTGAAGTAGACCTGGAGGAACATAAAAAATATTTTAGCGAGGAAACACGATTACGAGAACTCTTGCACAGCATTCACGACACAGCAAACAGGATCTGGGCTTCCTTGGGAGAAACCGACCAGGAGAAGATTAACCATGAACAGGAGTTCCTCACTCAGTTAGTGAAGAACACGCTAAACTCTGCCAACGTGAAGCAGAAGGAGTTCGAGGAGAATATCAAGAAGTGGAAGGTGTACCAGGAGAGCATAGATAAGATTACGTCCGTCCTTGAGATGCTCACATTTGACCCTGAGCGTCCCTCCTCCTTGTCCAGTGTGAAGACGAGCATACAGAAGGTTGATGCTCAGATCAAAACAGTTCTTGGAAAGAAACCTGAGTTCGATCAAGTGACAGGAGAGGGTAAAACCCTGGAAAATTCCGCTGACACAATCAGTCGGCATAAGATATCCGATCAGCTTCTTGGGATTAATCAGCGCTGGAAGAATATAATTGCTGATTTAAAGGAGAGGAAAGAAAACCTTGCAACCCTGGCTTTACAGTGGGAGGATTTTGATGCGAAATACAAGGGATTTGATTCCTTGCTAGCCCAATACCACAACAAGTTTGCAAATATAGAAACAAGTTTTACAAGCATCAAACAAATGACGGACATAATGAAAGCTTTAAAGGTAAACATTTGATAGGATCAACTTTAGATTATCATCATCTTATTATATTGTTTCATGTTTCTTCAAAGTCAGTTTTAATTTTCACACCAATGTCTAGAGCAAAGACTGTCAGATTTACCACGTTTTTTTTTAATAGAAATACGATTTAAGCTTTCTTTATTTTTGTTAAAGTAAATTTTGTAAACATTAACAGAAAACATGAATTTGAATTTTCCAATTATTTCAGTTATCAAATGAACTTTTTAGTTTTTGCTGTTAAAACGTTAAATAAGAAATATGTCTTGTCATCGTATTAATTGACAAGACCGTGCAAAATCAAACTTCATTAAAGTTGATTTGACAATCTGAATATTTTTTATCTATTTGCTTTTTAAAATGTTATCAAATACAAACCAGAAGATTTTTTTTTTTATTTTTGAGTAATTGCGTTAATTTTTCTGTATTTTAGGGAGTAATGGAGGAGGTGAGGGGTTTGGAGGGAAAATATAAAGATGTTGTAATTCTGTCAGAAAATGTGATCAGGTGGGTCAATCATTAGAAACTTAATCATTACAGTTACCCCCCCCCCTCTTCTTTTAAAAACAATAAAATAGGAGTTAAATGACATCGGTTTCGACCTTTTTTGATCTTGATTGAGATATAAAATTTCCTTCTTTTGGAATTAAAACTGAATTTATAAACATCTTTCGTTATTTTCAATTGCAAAAATGTTGAACAGAATTTTGAAATCCCGGGATAATGGATAATTGTTTTAAGTAAAATATTCGAGGATAAATATACGCCAGCTGTTTATCAAAGACGATTCATGTCATTGGGACTTTCTAAGTCTACTTAGCATTTTTTATCTTATCTTATATTAACAATATTTTAACATGTTTTTTATTCAATGATTTTATATTTTCTGTTTCATTAAATATTCTGTTTGTTTACTCTTGTTTTTAAAATTCCAAATGCATGCCATTAAGCCGAAGTACTCTAATCTTGTTTGAATTTTATGCTCTACATTGTTTGAAACTAGCTACAAGTTTTACAATTAGAGCAAAAACTTTATGTCCATTGTTTTTTCTGCGAGTTGTGTAGCTTGATGTAGGGCTGGGCACGTGATGATGTTTTTTTAATTCGTTCGTAAACTGTTTGTTTATTTAACGTTATTGAAGAAACCATTCGTTTTTTGATAATAACTTATCTACGTTTACGTAATTTGCCGTTAATTTAAAATTACTTTTCTCGGTCTTATCGTAATTTTTATACAAACCTATTACAAGTATACCACTTGAATCAGATTTTTATACAAACCTATTACAAGTATACCACTTGAATCAGATTTTTTTTTAACGTTAAGACTACGTTTGATTTACATAAATGGTAAACAGAAACGTTAAAACTATTTCTGACATGCGACCTTTCTAACAAGATAAAAACTAAATGACCCCATTTCTCAGCCAACACTACATACAAAGTACAAACGCAGGTTCAATAGCGATGAAAATATACCAAATTAAAAAAATCTCTAAATCCAATGCGTCAAATATATATGCGTACTTTAGTGGGAGGAGATTAAAACAATAGAATTTAGGACAAAACACCTTTTAATGTTTTAGTAAGACAGGATAGACAGATAGTTTATATTGAATATTCATGCTTCTAAATGACTTTTTCAGAAAACTAGCTTTAACAAAAGCTATTTTTTAATGCGTTTTTTCGAGATCCTCCCATTCATACGCGGTAGAAGCATCTACGAAAAGTACAGTACATACTTTGCGTAGTAGGTTTCTGTTTTTTTTCTGTGTGTCAAATGAGAGCAAAATTCGGAGAAAGATTTACTAATTCTTTAAGCTGCCCATCATTCTATATTGGATTATCACAAGTTGCTTTAACTCCGAACTAACTATACGCACTGAATACTCATAAAATCTTGTATTTTCTTCATGTCGATTTTCATATTAGCCTTTACAAATTTATTAGATGATTCATTCTTTAAATATTCTTGAAATCGTAGTTTAGAGAGCAATTCACGATCCAATATTATGTGGATGACCGGCCCTTTACATAGATTGAATCTCACAAATTCTATTCAAAGCAAATATTATAAGCAATCCGAAACCTTTGTAAATTTTTCTTGCTTTTTCAATATTCATTTTAAATTTTAATTGAATGATAATTTGATAATTTAATAATTTAATAATTTAATAATTTAATAATACTCTAAATTAAGGTACCTTGGAACCGTGAATGGAAAGGCTCGGCAGGAATTAGAAATAAATATGACGAGTGTAACAAACAAGTATAAAATGTAAGTACCTTTTTATTTTTTTATTTCATCACTTCGATCTTAGTGTTTTAATATTTCAATCCAGTTAGCTCATCGAAAATAAAATGTTTAAAGTTTTAAAGTTGAGTAAAAAAATGTTCAGAATTTGATTTGAAATACATTATTTTCTATCTTAAGTTGATCGACCGAACCTTTATATAAGTCTGTATTATTCTTCTAAACCTTATTATGTAACGTTATAGATGTACAGTCAATGTATATACTATAGATGTAAAGCATTTACACTGTACATTGTACATAATATTACAATGTATATACAGTACAGAATTATAATTATGATATGCCCGTTCATGTTTGTGTGTGTGTGTATGTATATATATGTATTTTATACATAATAACATACATACCAATTTGTGTATGCACTACTGGGAATTCAAAATACAGTCTATACTAGCCAATACATTAATTATATACTCAACACAATAATATACAATACTCAGTATATATCACGGTATATAAGTATATGCAAATATATAATGTAAAAATATTTGTATATTCATATAAATATACCGACCAAGAGTTGATAAATAGAAGTATATTCGGTATATTTAGCGTTGTTACCAGGGGGGTGATAGTTCTCCACCTGTGTGCTCAGTTAGCTGTACTGTACACTTTCAACTGTTTACTTATATTGATATACTATAGGTTATGCCAGAAACAATAAAATAAACAAATATGTAGCATGCTCTCGGTATAGTTGATAGCCTATACAATTATTAAAGGATTAGCGTACATCATCACTCTATACACTATAACCTCGTTGCTTTTTACAAATACTCTTAATCTTTATGCTTGAAACTAACTATTTTTGTAGTTAGATTTAGAGCTATTTCCAATTATATGTCTTTTTACACCCTGTACATACTATGTACATAAGTACATAAGATTCAGTGTTTGTTTACACTTCTAGATGTTATTGTTATGACTTGAGAAAAGAAAACTGTTGTTAGGGGAATAATAAATAGTATGGAGTTGCTTAAGGATGAATTAATGGATGAATAAACAGAAAGAATGAGAAAAAAGTTTTCCAAAGTTTATTCTAACTTTAACTGATTCTGTGGCTTAGTATTCTCGACAGGGAATACTTGAGAACTTCAGAGGGTTCCAATAAACATAATAATTTGGTGACAACGTATACAATAGTCTTTTATTTTAATTCATTCTTGAATTGAATAATTCAAATAATACACAAAAACAATAAATTCCATATTCTATCTACTGTTCTTGGGATTTCCAAAATGTGGTCTACCTGTTTTGTACCTTTGAATCCAATGGAGTTATGAAGAATTTTTTTACCCAGTTTCAATTTGTTATAAAAAGGAAATCGTCAAACTTCAAAAAAATGTATACCAAATTTTGTAATGCTCTATCCCTCGTCGCTTGATTCCCATATTTATTGGGACACCCTGTAGGAAAAGGAACACTAATAAGGAAGAAGACCAGGTTATCTGGATGTCGTTAAATTACAAAATAAAGAAATTTAGAAAATAATTGGTGCTTAGCAACTCTCACAGAATTCTTCCAGAAAAAAATAGAAAATTACTTTGAAGATATTTCGAATGAAAACTTTATTATCCCCCCCCCCCCTTAAAATAAGAACATTTGCACTTCAACTTTAAAGCTTTTCCTCTCTAGATGGATACTTTTTTTTTACAGAATTTCTTCTATTTCTCTTTAGAAAGTAAACCCTATAGTAATATTCCCTCAAACTTAGATTACAAGCGTTAGTAAATCTAACAATATACAAGCAGATAATGAAATTAAATAACGAAAAGGGATTTTAAAGTAAATTAAGTTTTTGCACATTTCGCCTAAGAAATAACAAACTAAAGTGCAGTTATTTCCACTTAAGGACATTTTAAACAGACTTAAATCTTGTGCAATAGTCAATTACAATTACAAATTACAAATTACAAAAATTTGTCTTGTGTAATGTGTAACGTGTATGGATGTATGTGAAAGCAATGTCTTAAAAATAGTTTTATTTACTTTATATTTCAAAGTTGTATTTACTCCACTTGATTTTATATTCTGTGTAGACTCTACCCAGGATATATTTGGACGAAAGTTGTTTTACTTCAATGAAAATCTAGATTGAGAACTTTAGTTCTAGGCTTTCTACTGAGGGAGATACTGTAGTTCAGTTTACACAATATACACTAAACATGTGTTTTTATTCATAACCTGATTCCTTCAACTCACGTCATCCAATCTTAGTTCTTGTTCATAGTTCTTATTCATGATATTCCACCCGCTCCATCCATTCAGTTCTTATTCATATCTTGATTCATGATATTCCACCCGTTCCATCCATTCTTAGTTCTTATTCATATCTTGATTCATACTGTTCCACCCGCTCCATCCATTCAGTTCTTATTCATACCTTGATCTATACTATTCCACCCGCTCCATCCATTCTTAGTTCTTATTCATACCTTGATTTATACTATTCCACCCGTTCCATCCATTCTTAGTTCTTATTCATATCTTGATTCATACTATTCCACCCGCTCCATTCATTCAGTTCTTATTCATACATTGATTCATACTATTCCACCCGCTCCATCCCTTCTTAGTTCTTATTCATACCTTGATTTATACTATTCCACCCGTTCCATCCCTTCTTAGTTCTTATTCATATCTTGATTCATACTGTTCCACCCGCTCCATCCATTCTTAGTTCTTTTTCATACCTTGATTCATACTATTCCACCCGCTCCATCCATTCAGTTCTTATTCATATCTTGATTCATACTATTCCACCCGTTCCATCCATTCAGTTCTTATTCATATCTTGATTCATACTATTCCACCCGCTCCATCCATTCTTAGTTCTTATTCATACCTTGATTCATACTGTTCCACCCGCTCCATCCATTCTTAGTTCTTATTTATATCTTGATTTATACTATTCCACCCTCTCCATCCATTATTAGTTATTAAGGGACATTCAGGGACACCAAAGTATTTCAACATTATACACTTTAAATATCATTTTAAAATAACCATTTACTTATTTGATATTCAAGTTTTTTATTTAGAATATTAAAATTCGATTTTTGATATTTTATGTTTAAACTTTAAACAGAGAATATAAATCATGGAAAAAGCTGAAAGCGTTAAAACATTTTCACAAAATTATCTCATAAAATGGTTGCAGTAAAATAGTATATCTCATATATTTCTAAAGAAATTGAGTATTTCTCATAGACTAAAATTTTATAATCTCTATATCTTTGAAAACTGATGGTGTAAACCTTTCATATTTTAATCCAACAGAGCTCATACTTTAAAATTTCTAAGGTCTACAACATTAGGTTGCTGAGATATAGGAATTAGAAGATCAGAGTTTTTGACAAAGACTCATTTCCTTTTCTATAGGCTTAGTTCATGCAGTGTTTATACAGTGATATACAATACTCATAACACATCAGCCCCCCCCCCTTCCCCTACCTCTCTTTTCTTCCTAACTTAAAAATATTTGTATTAGCTGCTCTTTAAACCCATCATAAACCCAAAGTTAATGATTAAATTACAGAACGTTTTTATCAGAAAAGCAATAAAAACTTCAACCAAAAAAATGAAATCTTTTAGTTGGTTTGGAGTTGAAATACTTTGTAAACTGTGAAAGAACGTGTTTTCAGATTGTTAACAAATGCCAAGAAAATCTAAAGGCGGACTAAGTGGTGAATTTCAGAATAAAAATACTCATTTTTAAAGATTTGTGCAGTTTTGCTCCGACCTTGCGATTTGCTAGCCCAGGGTTAACTTCTTACTTTCTACAGAAAACAGAGATACATAGATACAGAGATAAGGCCACTAATGGAAAATAAATAAACATATTGATCTTTATTAAATTCGACATATGAACTAAACATTCGCCTCAATATTGTTCTCATTCCTTTATCTTTGAAACCTGGTGGCAGAAGTCGTTGTTTGAAATATCACGATCTACGACAGCATGGGTTGCAAATATATAAGGCTTTGAAAAAATTATACTTGGAGGAAAGTAATCCGTTCCTTGGTCACTGATTTTGGTTTAGCAAACAAGTACGTTTCCCTTATTTCAACATTTTTGGAAGCTTTGTTTGAGGGGAACTTTGGGAATTAATATGCAAGAATTTACATATTACATCTCTTTTTCCTTCAACAGTTTCTAGTTTAGAATTTTTCTTTTATTTGATCCTCTTCATTTTATAAATTTCTTATCTTTCTAATAATAATCATTTTCCAGATTCTTTCAATTACTTCGGGGAAATATTAATTACTCTGATTTCTCACTAACGTAGCAGGAAAATTGAACTAATATAGGGGGGGGGGGGTCAGGGGGTAGAAGACATTATTCTAAAAGGAATGATAAATATTTGAAATTCTGGATTTATAAAGGGAAAGACGATTGGTCCAAGCAAGAGAAAAGATGGGCAAATATACTTCATAGAGAAATATTTGAAACTGGAAAATATTTCAAAAAGACAGGAATTCAAACAAAATGGAACTGAATTCATAATAACAATTTTTTATAAACGATATTTTAATATACACAGTTTTAATTCTTGGTGTACAATTTACACCAACTTTCTGTAATGTTGAAAATAAGCAAATTGCCAACATTCCAGATTTAATATTAAAACCATGGGTTTTTTAATAATAGAAAATTATCTAAAAAGATAGCTCTGCATGAAAAGCAAATATTTTTATTATTCTATAACCGGCTTATTTTGGTAAAAACCCACATTGGAGTTTTAAAAATATACTTTTCTAGAAGAATTATTTCAGGCACTAATTTCTTTCATCTTCAAAAGTTTCTGTTTTGGTTAACTCGGGTCATTAACATTTTGATGTATCTGATGAAGGAGTTCATTTAAAACCCCGTAAACAGAAATATAACCAGGTGGTCAGGGAGAGCCCAGAGGAGGATGAAGGATTTGAGGTAGAAAATATCAAGTTTATCTTAACAACATTTAAAATTAAATAATGATTCATGTATTTCTAACGAAGGATGGGAACTCGGGGAATTCCTACATAAAAATGCTCAACCTCAGTCCAAGAGAATATTTACTTCAGCTCAGAGAGTAAGCATTTAGACGGATATTTTAGCCCACAAAGCAAATTTTAGTTTGGCTTAAACTAACAAAGTAGCTTAAATGTATTTCATATTTTCTTGGTGTCCTAGATTCAAATTCTTTGTTTAAGACGCGGTTTTACTTAATTTATACTTTTAATTTGACGCGCGTAATTAAATCGTGAAAAATGCGTATTTCTGCGTTTTGGCACATTGACGGAGAGAAAAGCATGTCGTGATTACGGATTAGTGCTTTCTGAAACAAAAGTTGCTCCTAACAGTGAACATACACCTGATGGGAATCTGATTTTTTGTTTAGACTAGACAGGCGAGCTAGAATGAAAGTTCTTTATTTTGTTAGAATCCAGTTTATCCCATCTATGTATTGTATATTGTGTATAGTGTGTGTAAGTTAAGGTTTGTATATAAGTAAACTAACCAAGTTCTGATCAAGTCAAGTTTAAACTGTAGATTCTTCATTCACTGTTTATCAAACTAAGAACATAATCAAACTATTGTTAACTATATTCATCTCTCTACCTAGGCTACCTCATTACATTCGAATTTCCTCTATAATCATCCATTATGTGCTCGTACAGGGTTATCTAAACCATCGGAAAATAAACTCAAACTTTCTAATCCCTAATCTTCTAACAGAATTTAAAGTTTGAAATATCAAAGGTTTATATCATCAGGTTGCAAAGATATAGGAATTAGAAAATCAGAGTTTGTAAAAAAGACTCAATTTCATTACAGTTGTTTACTGGTTATGTTTGTCTGTTCTGCAAATACGAAATAACGGCTTAACCGATTTGGTTTAATTTGCGTGAGCTGACAATGACGTAATCCAGGATTAAGGGTTGTGTCCGTTACTTTTGAAGGGGTGGGTTTTCTCTACTTAATCGTTTCTATTCCACATTTTATTCTACATTGTTTAGCTTATTTAATTCTGGTTGTTGTTCGGTGGGTTGCTATTCATTAGGTCGATAATGGGACAGGGGTGTATACTGTATATTTTTAAGAATTTTGAAGATCTGGGGAAAAAATGAAAAATTGGACTTAAAAAGGCAAGATTTTTTGTACTTTTTACCTACGAATTTATTTATTTCCCCAAATTCAGCGAATAAAACCAAAGAGAATAGAATATATATTAGAGTGGAATTTAGAAAATCCCTTGGTATGAATTTTTTCAGTCCCTTTTAGTCTGAAAGGGAGCTCAAAGTGTACAAATCATGTAAATGGTCACAAATTATATGCAGTAGAGTACATTAATACAGTATATTCCCTAACCTATCCATTTCAATTTCGAATTTTTTAAAGCTGTTAAATAAACTTTATAAAATTAATTAGGTGAATAAAAAACACCATTTGATTTATATTTATAACGGAAAATCATCGTGAAAAGCATAGAGTCTATGTGAAATGATCATTGGTCAATTATGAAACCAGCCTATTTCATAATTTGGTTTTCTTTTAATATTCATTTTAGATTTTCTATAAAATGATGTTCCAGGGCCCAAACTGTTATATAGCGCAAAAATACGTGAAGTACACCTGCAGTATGGAAACAGTACAACAAAATGGCCGTTTTACACTTTTTTCTTTTAAATTCCATTCTAATATATATTCTATTCTCTTTGNTTTTACCTTTACTATTTAAATATTAAAGGAACTCTTCCTTTAAAGAGGTACAATTCCCGTCAATACCCTTTTTACCTTTACTATTTTTTCTTTCTTTAAAGAGGTACAATTCCCGTCAATAACCTTTTACCTTTACTATTTTTTCTTTCTTTAAGCTAGATGAATTCTGTCAATTCACCACGGCCAAAAGTTAATTTTTTTAAAGAAAAATAAGATTTGCCAATATTTTGACAGTGAATCGTTGTGAATCAGGCATTCACCGCTTTTAATGGAGGGTTACTTGAAGGCACGTTGTCATGTTCTTGTATGATGATCTAATCATTTAAATTATTACAATTATATATTTACCCAAGTGTTCTTTGAGCTGAATGATGCCTGATCATGTCCCTCATGTTGTCCCTGAGGGAATCCCTCATGCTCATGTTGTCTCTCAGAGAATCCCTCATGCTTAGATTATCCCGTACTTCGTACTCAACAGCACTGCAGCAACAACAAATATGATTGGTTTATCTAAAATATGATTGGTTTATCTAAAATATGATTGGTTTATCTAAAATATGATTGGTTTATCTAAAATCCCCAAAATTAAAATAATATTTTAGCATGGAGTAATGGTAGAAATTATCAGCATTGTAATACTATAAGAAAAAAAGCTAAAAATCTGGTGACTCAAAATCAAATAAAGGTGTGGGGGGGGGGAGGGTACCGATGAAATTGAAGGAAGGGGGTTATGAAGAAATGCAATAAACATTTCCCAACAAATTTTAGAATCAAAATTAGGATTTCATCTAAAAAACATTCAGGTTGAAAATAAAACTACATAAACGTCGATTATAAAGATTTACTCCAGCAGTAATTTTGAATATTGCTCACTCAGAGAAAAGGAATATTAATGTTTAACATTAGTAGTGTGGATTAGGGCATTTTTTATATTACATTTCTGTGTTATAAATGATATAGCAGTCGGCCCAATTTATTTATTTCCACACATATTTACATGTTTGTATTAATCCATTAAAAAATATAGGTTTAATTATGAACTTACTTTCTGGGCATATGGTGAATAACTCCATTATCCTCTCTGGCAAAATAGGACATCTTTTGGTGAATCACATTTTTTGGGTCATTTCTATCCCCCCTACCGAGGGTTTAGTCTAAATCGACATATCATATCGAGCCTTGACTAATTAACAGTCAGAATTAAATGTTCAATTATTTAACAAGCTAATCCCCAAATTTTAAAAGTTTCCTTCAAGTATATTGATCTTATCGCTACAATTCAACCAAAAGTTTGCGGCTTTGGGTTAATAAACTATTTGTAATTTGTTAATGTATCAAGAGACCTATTCCTATGATGCAAATGATGAAGTGGTATTGGCTCAGTCATTCTTGAGCTCTTAATGGACATGGATGGGGAGGGGGAGTAGGGTTTGGGAGAAGGTATTGGGGAGAAGTTCTTGAGTGGGGGTGATGGGGACGGATACTGCTTCCTTGAAAATACAGATAAATCTAATTAGAGCATTAAAGAAACAAACTCAAATTTTCTAATCCCTATATCTCTGCAGCTTGTTAGGGCAAACTTTTTATATTTCAGACTTAAACTTTTTGATCTAACATAAGTCGACATATTAAAGGTTAACGACATCGAGTTGCAAGGATATGAGGATTAAAAAATAGAGTTTGTGGCAAAAACTCATTTACTTAGCCACCAAACAATTAGATGACACATTTAAAAGGAATTGAGTCTATGTCACAAAATCCCTTTATCGTTACAACCAAATGTTGGAAAACTGTTATATTTCAAACTGAGATTATTTTATCTAACAGATTCCTATAGTTTGAAATATCTTAGGTCTACGAAATCGGGTTGTAAAGATATGGGATTTAGAAAATCAGAGTTTGTGGCAAAGACTCAATTCTTTAAAAAAATATGTTTGCCAGTTTTAGCATAAAGTGGGACCCATTGGTTGTAGCTTGCGTATCAGCTTAATAAGTGAAATGGGACTGTTTACACCGCACAATTGCAGTTTCGTGTACATTAGACTATTTAAAATCATAACAGTCGATTATCTTTTCCATGATTTTGTGGGTCAAAATGTTGTAGATTTAAAAAAACTTGAATTAAATATTTACCTTTGCGGAACTTGCAGAGTTTCTTCCTTGTTAGGTCTTATTAAAGGTTTAGTGCCGTTCTTTACGTCACAGGTGCAGTCGAGTTCAACCAAACCTCCACTTTTAGTCTCCCTTAACAAAAATCAAGATATTATCATTTTCTTGTGTAGTTTCAATTTATTTTTTACTGTATAATTTCAAGTGCTGCGGTAAACTGTAAAAAGAAATTTAAAGTGCTAAAAATATTTTGTAACTGGAAAACTTACTAAACACTAAAGTCATATATAAGAATAGATTTTGTTAAATTAAAATACTAAAAACATTAGATTGACAATATTAAGAATATATAATTGACAAATAAAATCTACTTTATATTTGCACTGATCAGAAGAACTGCTATTGGAAATCCAAATTTGTAATTCTTCAAATTTCTCACATTTTATCGGAATGGATAAATTCAATCTCGGAATTTATATACAGTTTAATCCAGAATTTCGAAGACTTCGAACGAATTTATAAAATGTCGTTTTCTAAACCTACTGATTATAGAATGATGCAGATATATTTAATTTTTTAATGAAATAATTATATGGATCTCTTCAAAACTGTTACTGCATATTTCATAGTTATTTATTACAATTACTGAGATTTAGGTGTAATATCATAAGACCTCTTGAAAAATTGTCAAGACGACATTTTATGAATTCTGTCGATGTCTCTGAAGTTCTGGTTTAACCTGTGCTGCAAAAAAAACAAACACAAAAATTTCCGAATTTTACAGAAAAGATAAAAATATAGGAATAAGTTAAACTAAGCATTGAGACTGAATGAGAAGAACTGCAAGGGTTAAATATATTGGATGGATAAATGGTTTAGAGTAACAACATTAGAAAAGGAGAGAAAGAAAAATTTTCCAAAAAAATAACAAGAAGATATAGTTGCGCGGTAATTGGATTAGAGGTTTATTTTGAAAATTTAAAAAAATGCCTTTAAAACATTTCATCACAATTACATTGATTTTCAGATTAATGTATTTTTAAATAAAAGGGCTCTTCACCACTGTGAAGCTAAGTATTCATGCTTTCACGAAAAATTCGATAAGGATTTTGTCAATTACTCCTTTTAAACAGAGATAGAAATAAGTGCGTTATAGTACTAAAATGAACCTGCCCAGGGCTACAAAAAAAATGATAAAATAAGTTAAAACCAAATGTCTTAAAATGCATATGCATATCTTTCTTATGTCCAAATTTAATGAATTTAAGCCGCGTCTCAAATCCCCCAAAAACCGGTTTCAATTGAGCGCCGGCGCTTAAATCTTGAAAAAGGAATTGAGTTTTTGCCACAAACTAAAATCTCCTGATTCCAATATCTTTGCAATCTTATGGTGCAAACCTTTGATATTTCAAACTTAGATTATTTTATCTATAAGTATTAATAGTTTGAAATATCTAAGGTCTACGACATTGGGTTCCAAAGATATAGAGATTAGAAAATCAGAGTTTGTGGCAAAAACTCAACTCCTTTAATACAATTTTAAGTGGAACCAACCATATTTAAGCCGCGGCTCAAATTCTTTAAATTCGGCCTCTAGTTGTGTGGATATCTCTGTATATTTACTGTTTACCTATAACTATTCCAGACTGATTTAAGCTCCATACAACATATTGCAATCGTTGCTACAGAAGACGCCAGCAGAAATATCACTGCAATATTTTATTATCATTAAAGGCTAAATTTTGTCTTGTTCTAAATAAATCAAAGTTTCAATTCCATTCAAGTAAATACATATTATACTAAGTATTAACATAAGTTTTTTAATTCGAAGCAAAAAATGATTTTTTTGTAAATCATGTCAGAAAAAGTTCTACGTTTGCTGCAATTATTGTAGCACTTCATTGGCACAAATGAAAAAGGGGAGAAAGCATTTATATTCTTATAAAAAAAATAGCAAAAACTAAAATTTTAAAACCGTATTATCCGATTTTTCCATATTGCCCAGAGCTATTATTGTCAGATTTTTTTTAAGTCTTCTAAATATAACATTTAGTTCGGACGCTATGATCAAAATATGACTCAATGTAGGATTGTATCGGTTAGCCTGACAATCCCCAAGAATACAAATTAAAATCTAAATTGACATATATTTAATTACCAAGAAATATTGCAACCTCAGAATCCATACTTTATTCCTTCATAATTTTAAATTCTGAAATAATATAACTTATAAAGATAATTAAACAGATTTTTGTCTGTTTTAAAAATAAACAAAAAATATTTATAGTTTTCAATCTAAACCTTTTCTTTGTATTTACTCTCTCTTTTCAAAATTTTGTTGGAACTTTAAAATTTTGAATCCAATATGACAAATATTAAATTCTTGATTTTTTTTCAAAGAAAACTACGTTTAAATATTTTGAATTAAAATGTTAATATTTTCATATTTAACACAATATTAACGTATTGTAAGAATATTACTTGTCCAATAAAGATATTTAAAGAAAAGTTCTAAGAATATATAGAAGATGAAGAAGAAGTTTATAAATTAAGATTTCCCAGATTTTGTGCTCCGAGAACCCAGCTCTCTAATCAGTTATCGTAAATCCGTCCTAACCTTGGAAGATAAAGGGTTGGAAAATATATATTTATAATCCCTCTTCTTTTATCTTAAATAAAATTTCCTCTGTAATTGGAGTGTGCAGTATATATATTACATAGTTCCAAGCTATAACTTTTCTAATATTTTATCAATATATTCTATTATATTTTGTCATAAAGGGTTAATATATACTCCATCAATATTTACAACGGTTTACCTTTAAACCTTTATTCGAGAAATCATGAAAAATGTTATATTCTGCCAATTTTTTTCTTTTTATCTGCTGCATAAATCTGCAAGTCAGTTTTATAGAGGAACCACAGTTGGATGTTATCAATTTTTAGAAAAATAAGGAAACTGTCGTCATCGTTGCTCGGCTACCTTTATAAGGCTTTAAATTGAGGGTAACTTGAAATTACGTTGACACTCCCAATAAGGAACCATATATTTTTTAAATTGAGGGCAACTTGAAATTACGTTGACACTCCCAATAAGGAACCATATTTTTTAAATTGAGGGTAACTTGAAATTACGTTGACACTCCCAATAAGGAACCATATATTTTTCAAATTGAGGGTAACTTGAAATTACGTTGACACTCCCAATAAGGAACCATATTTTTTTTATTTTACTTTTAAGAAATATATTTGTATATTTTTTATTTTACTTTTAAGAAATGTATTCGTATATTTTTTATTTTACTTTTAAGAAATATATTCGTATATTTTTTATTTTACTTTTAAGAACTACAGGGTGTCCCACATCATATTAGACCGAGAACGGGTCTAAATTACGATTTTCGGGACTAATTAGAAAATTTCATTAGAATGAATCATTTTGAAAAATAACATAAGGCTTATATAAGAATTTTCTTGCGGAAAATGATAAGTTTTTCGAGTATTAAGGGTTTATTTTGGTGTTAAAGATTGGAGATGATCTAATATGATATGGGACGCTCTGTATATTCGTTTGTTTATTTCAGCATCTTTTACAGAACTAAGTCTCTTTAAACTTTTTAACTCAATCTATAGTTAAGATATTAGGTTGTTTTGCTAATGTTTAATGTTTACTTTGTTAGGTGTCTGTTTAAACAATGTGTTAAAAACATTCTGTTATTTACATTACATTAATGGTCCTAGTTTAAGAATAATTTATTAATGAAAGCATGTAGACAAATAGTATTCGTATTGTTCTTATCTTTTTAACACTAATAATTGGAACTAAAGATATTAATTAAACAAGAAATTTTTCCTTGCTTCCACTTATTTTATCATTCAATTTTAGAAACAAAACTAATTGTTTTTTAGTAAAATTATACTTTTAAATGTAAACTTGCATATATGACTATCTAAAACTGTGGAGTTCACTGCATAGAAATATGCCAATGTTCATCCGAATGTAAAAGTAAAAAGTTGCCCTTTTCACCGCTTTCCTTAATTATCTTATTTTATTCGCCATGGATTTATTGTAATAAAAAAGTTGAATAGATATTATTAAGTTGAGAACTGGAATATTGGTTGTTGGGAGTTCACTGTTCCTTTTTTCGAGGTTCAATATACACTGTTCCAATCTTATTCTTACACTCCTCACTTCTATCCACCCGATATTCTCATCCGGTACCTTCCTTTCATGCCCTCGTTATTTCCATCCGGTACCTTTCTTCCATCTGGCACCTTTCTTCCATACCCCCTGTTATTCCAATCCGGTACCTTTCTTCAATCCGGTACCTTCCTTTAATGCCCCGTTATTCCCATCCGTTTCCCATCTTCCATTCGATACCTTCCTTTCATTCCCCCGTTATTCCCATCCGGTACCTTTCTTTCATTCTTTTTTTTACTTTTTTTACGCTAAACAGTGTGTAAAGATTGGTATATAACTTTAACATTTTCATATTGTAGTAGCTAGGCTCCGAATATTGTATAATGTAAGAGTCTGATATTGGATTTTTTTTTATATCGTTTTACAATATTTCCATTTATGTACGCTACTAATGAATAATACTATGAACTATTATGTACACTGTACAAGTGTAGAGTAGCCAGGATATATTGTGTTGAAGAGGGTAGGTTAGGATCCAACTGGGATATATAGATGAGACCCAGTGGACCAATATATTTACAGACAGGACCAACTACATATATATAAATATATACTATATATATATATATATATATATATAATATATATATATATATATATATATCTATATATATATATATATATATATATATTTCTACGAGAATAAACAAACAAACTCCAAAAGTACAAATAGTTCAGTGCTAATCTGAATATGCAAATATTACTGGATACAAATGTACATGATATATACTGAACAGGAAATATCTTGAATTACTGGATACAACTATCTGGAAATATATATATTTGATTTGTTTACTGGAAACAAATGTACAGATATATTCTTATCAGCAAATATCCTGATATACAGATATGTATATAATATGGAAATACAAATATACATATATTTTTAAAATTATATTCAAAGGAATTGGGTCTTTGCAACAAAAGAAATCAACAAAAGCAAATTTGATCCATCAGAAGTCATAGTTTGAAATATTAAGGATTATGACTTCGGGGTGCAAAGATATAGGGATTTGAAAATCAGAGTTTGTGGCAAAGACTCAATTCCTTTCTAAGACTATGGATACAATATTTTCAGATTTTTATTGATATGAAAAGGCAAATGGTAAATAATACGAGTTTTTATAGTATTCTTACAATTGAGGGTTTTCTTTAAGTTTTCCACTGTTAAAGCTCTTTAGATGTTACAGACCTTTTTCCATCATTAATTTTATATATCAAGCTTTCATAAAAAGTCTTTCTAGGTCGTTTCATTCGGCCATTGAGCAAGGAGAAAGATTTCGGAAGTGAGTCTCAGTCTAGTTTTAGAACGATAGTTTTCTAGTTGATTTATTTTTAGTTTAGAATATTAAATCAACTTATTTTTTATTATATAGTTTGTAAGATTTGAACTAACCATGTAGCTCTATAGTTTAAAGATTTGAATGTCGTTAGTTTTTATATATCAGAGATTTTTATTAACATGGAAAAAGAAGAATGTTGGTTTTGTTAAAATGTTGCACTGAAAGCATGATTTTTATTATGCATGGAGGTTTGCAATGCATATATATACGAGTAGATCATTTATAAAAAAAATAATGAGGAATGTTTCTTTACAATTATATTATTTTAGGTTAATATCCCAGCTCGAGGAACGTGTAGAGCTTGTAAGTGTTGAAATCTCCAACTTGGAAGGAGTTGACCGGAAAGCTAATCTACTCACAGACAGGTATAAGACAAAGCTGGGAATATTTAATCCAAAAAAAATTCCAAAATTGGCCTATTTTGTTTCCTCTAACTTTTATTCTTATTATTTTCTTATTATTTGACACTTAAAATTTGAAATTAACCTTTTTAAGAAGAAAAAATGTTTTTTTTTCTCGATATTTCGCACCCTGGATCCGGTTCCATTAACATTTCCGAATCCTAAGCACTGTTTTAATTACCTACTTCCCCTGGAATCTAATGTATATATACATTATATATATTCTACACTGATGTGCATATATATATTATATATATTCTAGACTGATGTATGTATATATATTATATATATATTCTAGACTGATGTATGTATATATATTATATATATATACTAGACTGATGTATTCCCCCCCCCATTTTACGGTCTTGCACATTGATGTCACCAACATGAACAAACAAATTGACGTTCTCGACAATAAACAAACATGTTGATGTCATCATAAACAAATACAAAATAACAACATTTTATATGTAATTTATTTGTATTTCAATGTAATTACGATCGAAGGTTAATCAAATGTATTTTATGGGTAAAAACTACTTTCAATCAGATGTAATTTAATTTTCATGATTTAGCTGGATCCTTCCTTTTGGTATTCCTACTAGATTGTGGAAATCTATATTTCAAGTCATGCTAGTTCTATATTTTATATCTTATTCTTATTCTTTAAGAGACTGTCGACGAATTTCAAGTAACCCTTTATTTAAAGATTTGCATGTCCGATTCACAATAGTACCCTTTAAACTTTCGTCAGAGCAAATATTTTAAAAATTATCTGAAATGGATAATTTTACTTGTCCATCAGAAACAAAAAAGTATAGGAATATGCAATAAGCTTTGATTTTTAAATTCCTATATCTTTGCAACCCAGTGTCGTAGACCTTAGATATTACAAACAAGAATTCTTTCAGATCAAATAATCTAAATTTGAAATATCAAGAGTTTACACCATCAGGTTGCACATGTATAGGGGTTATAAAACCTCCTCAGCAGAAATTGTAACTTTTATATCTGTAGAAAAACAAGGATCGTCCTCAATAAACCAAAGGGTATAACCGTTGTGAATTGTTGATTGGGGGCCACTTGAAATTACGGTTACAGTCCCTTTAAAGGATTCAAGCTAGTAGATGAGAGAGGGATTATGTGTTCTGACTTGAATAAGAATTGAGAAATCAGACAACATATCTTCTTTCAAATTCTCTTTCAATTCTATCCATTCGTCATTTTATACAAAGAAAGAATATTTTGTATGGATTAAATTTTCAATTGAATAACCCGTTAGATTAAATCAAAAATGTTCATATTTTTTCAACAATATCAAGAATAGAAAACTATTGCAAATATCGCTGTGTTTTTCCTTATTGGTCGATAATATCCACGTAGCCGAGATTTTGTCATTTATTTTCACTATTTAAAAATTCCGTAATAATTTTGTTTGCATTAAATGAAATTGTTCCTCTTTACCTAATCTAATTATTTTGGCATTCGTCCCAAAATATGATTTTAAGCCAGATATGCACTATACAGTGTTAAATATTCTCTAGAAACTGTTTTTACTGCATACAGAATTACAAGGGAAATATTTGGAACAAAGAATCCAATTATGATTTTGATAAAAGTTAAATTTAAATCTTTTTAGTTAAAGTTTATTCCCGGATTTAGAAAATTTTCTGACTTCGTGTAACAGTTTCACACTTTTAGTATAAATGAGTTCTTGTTATGAAAAGAACCTCTGTGTACATGTGATTGTGATTTATCGTAATTTGTGATATAATTGTGATACTAATATCCCGTGTTTGATTGAGTGATGAATTTGCATTATTATAACGAAGAAAATGCGTTAAATCGTTTAAATCCTGCAACATCCATTAATACTGCAGCTGCTGAGGTAAACATGGCGAATTATCCGAGGGGTCAGCTGATTATTTATATAGATCACCGTGCAACACTGTACATGAAACTAGACGGATAGGCAGGGGTGGATATCTTGGTCGGGCTCATAATGTAGCTAGAATCTAAGAGTAAAATTAAAGCTCTAGGGTAGAAACTTTTCCATGGAATAATAAAGTTGAAAAATAATAAGATTGTTCATGCTATGCATTAAATCATTTTTGAGGGTTTAAAAAAATTAAATTTATTTTTTCTTTTTCTCAGTGGAGAGCATATGTTTCAATGCTCCCCTCTGGGATTTAATTGACGAATGGTTACCGTGTCTGCACAGTTTGATAATAGCTGAATGTTGGAAATTCAATGCGTTGTGTCTTTACCTGACTTCATTAAAATAGAAATCTACTTAAAGGGAGTGTTCGCGAAAAATGAAAAGGGGTATAGGGTTACGTCGAAAAATATTCGATGGCGATTGCTACTAATCTTACTTCTATCTGTTGCGTCTATACGGAGAAAATTGTTAAAAACGACTTATACCGAAGAATGTATGTTGCAATTTAAACGACGATTAGTTTGCCGCCAGGTGTCTTTGCTCTCGATGTTTCTGCATAGTTCCACGTGGCAGAGTCACCTAGGGGACAAAAAAACGTCGTTGTAAGTGCATTGTATAATGTATATAAAACAAATAAAAAATACTATTAAGAATCAACTATATACGAATGCGTCGGAAAAAACAATGATTATAGGTTGTAATATCTGAATGATTTGTTTGGAATTCCGAATTAAATTGATTATTTACGATCCGAGTCGAATATTTCAACTTTCTGAATTTGTTTGGTCACTATGTTTTTCGGTATAAGTCGTTTTTAAAAATTTTCGACGTAAGCCTATATCCCCTTTCAGTTTTCGCGAACACTCCCTTTAATCTTGTATAAACGTCCTGGAGATATCTGTTTCCGCTGAAAAATTCGATAAAAGCTGAGCTTGAACAAAATTAACAAGCTTACATTCTCTAAACATGCGAAGTCTGCTTACAAATTATACTTTTAGGAAATACGAGGTGATTTAGAGGATGCTTGCAGCAGTGCCAGGGAGCTTCATTCATCAACAAGAAAGCAGCTTACAGAGCTTGGACAGCTGCTCCCGCAGGGAACTCAAGAAAAGCTTTCTAAGACTGAGCTAGCTGCTGAGCAGCTGTTACAGCAGCTAGAGGAGTTGGAAGGTCAACACAAGAGGGCAAGAACAGTTAGATATGAATTCCAGGTAAATTATTTTATCTTAATAGAAACTGCAAACATTAAGTGATTATTTTCAATTTTTTGCTCTCTGTAAAGTGACAGAAATAATTAAGGAAATTGTTAGAATTAATCACTTTTCAAGCAAGAAAAAAGACAATATCTTTGCAATTATATTTTAAACTTAAATTATTTCATCCAACAGAATTCATAGTTTGAAACATCTAATATACATTGGGTTACACAAATATTGGGATTAGAAAAAGACTCAATTCCTTTTTTGAAAGTAATATTTTAAAAGTCCAGCCTACCCTGGCCGTTACAAAAGTGGTCACGGTACAATTTTAAATAGATCAGAATTGAAAGTGTTAAATTTTTTAATTTTTGTTAAAATGCATATAAAAAAATGTATTTATTTTCAATTTTTTAAATTATCAGATTCTTGAAGATATTCCTTTGTTTTAGTGTTTATCGTATACCCTTTGTATAATTACATTTACCCATGGTTTACGTTTTTACTCTTAGTTTGCTCTAGTGTACGGTGTACCTAAACTTAATTCTTATTATTTTCTTTTATTTTTTATTTTTATTCTTTTTTATGTGAATCTTACAGTTAACTATTTGTAAGGCGTTGGTGAGATACTAGATTTATATAGTAGTTTACAACTTTACAAGTACAATTTGACATAAAAAAAATAATATAAATATGGCATTTGACGGGAGGCAGTGTGTGAACATTTGTAATTGTATAGCCAAATCTAATATATGAACATTGTACAGTATTCCCTGTGTACCAGGGGGGGGGGGGGGTATTATTAAGCTTGGTAGAGAACAAGTTGGATTAGTGCTGCTGGGAAAAAATGATTATTTCCAAATTTATAGAATGTGCAATGAAACAATTTTATCAGTTGGATCAATGTGGAAATGTTCCACGGTTCATTATTATCTTTTTCATGCATTAAGAACCATGAAAGAATTGTTTTTTGAAAACTTAAGTCTAATGTTTAAAGGGAGTGACCGGCTATGTAAGGTAGTTGAATTGAGTATGCAATGCTGTGGAAAACTTCTTTCGGATTCATTTGAGACATATTAAACTTTTTAAAGATCTGTATATCCTGAGTTTGAGCGCAAATTCGACGTTCAAAACTCCAACTTTGGGAGTAGATACGTTTTCAGAATTAGTTTTTTTAAATTATTAAATAACGACAACGAAAAATAAAGTAAAAATTATACAGAAATCTAATTAGATGGTTAGGAACATGTTTCTCAAAAGAAAGGAATTGAGTTTTTGTTACAAATTTAAATTTTCTAATCCCTATATCTTCGCAACAAGATAATGCAAACTTAAATTATTTGATCTAATGGAAATCATAGTTTGAAATATCTAAGCTGTACGTCATTGAGTTCCAAAGATATAGGTTAGAACAGCAGATTTTGTGGCAAAGACTCAATTCCTTTGTCAATAAATCAATGCTAAAATCGATTATTTCGTTTTCATTATTATATTGAATTTCTTATTTTCTTTGAATTTCTTAGCAGATTTCTTCAAATTCTTCAAATGTCGTCTTTTCAATTATAATTCTAGAAAATCTGCAGAATTCTTTGTTACACATTTTCCTCTAAAGTTATTAATAAGGAAAAAATTAATTGTAAAGGAATTCAGCCTTTGCCGTAAACTTAAACTTTTTAATCCCTATATTTTTACAACCTGATGGTGTACATCGTTGATAAGTCTTAGATTAATTGATTAAACATAATTCTTAGTAGAAATATCTTATTGGTCTATATTCGACATTAGGTTGCAAAGATTCAACACTCTGACAGTCTAAACTCACATAAACTACAACGAAGTACATCCTGTTTGTATTGACATACATTTAGTTATGTTTTCATCTCTTAGTCATAATCCGGAGAAAATCGCGTGAAAGGCTTTCGTATACTTTGATATTTAAAATATATAGAGTGTTAATAATATAAAATATATAGAGTGTTAATTAATTTAAAATATATAGAGTGTTAATTAATATAAAATATATAGCGTGTAAAATAGCAAATACAAAAGGTTTTCAAATAGCAAATCAAGCATATCCATTATCCACAATACAATAGTGCCTGCAGCTCAAAATCCCTAGTTCACTATGTACATCTAAGAGTTCTGATTTGATTTGATTTTGTTAAGGTTGATGTTGAGGAAGTGCAGTTTTGGATTTCTAGATCGGAATCCAAGATACAGGATAGAAATCTTCAACCTCATCTGCTGAAGGATAACCTGAACCAGATCCAAGGAGAGGTGGGCGGTATTACTGAGCAGCTCGACAACCTAACCACCAATGGAAAGATTATCATCGCCAACACGAATAATCAACCAGAGAAAGAACTGGTTCAATCAACCATATCTAATTTATCTGATCAGCTGACACAGTTAAAACAGCTGATCGAGGAGAAGAAGAATGCTGCAAACGACGCCATTGACGCATGGCAAAAGTTCCTGAGTATGGAGGCAATGGTTCGGGGTTGGATTGAGGAAAAGAAAACTTTCCTTACTGAACCTCTTACTTTTACTAGTCTCAGCTCAGCCAAACTCAAACTTCAGGTGGGCCAACTGCATTATTTGTTTCTATTTTTTATTTTTATAAAGTATCTTCTAAATAATTTGAGAGTGCTTAATTTATGAACGACAATTTTTAGAAAGATTTTATTTTAAGCATTCAAATTAAGATAATACTAAATAAGATCTCCTTAATTACATATTTCAAGTTTACACAACTGGATTAAATTTACAAAGTCATGTAAAGGAACTAAAGAATCACCACATACTCTTATTTTCTAATCATTGTAATCTTGTCTTTGTAACCTGATGGAGTAAACCTTTCAAACTTTGACTGTTTTATCTATCAGAATACAAAGTTTGATAAAAAAGTTTACGACATCAGGTTGCAAAGTATATAGTGATTAGAATTGGTGGCTAGTGTTCAGCTCCTTTACAACAGATTTTTTTAATGCCAAATATAAATATTAAATGAAAATGATAATATTAAATGCTAAACGTCACTGTAATATTATTTTCCTTTACATTCTAAAATGTTAAATTAACTTTACAATTTCTAGGACTACAACGCTACCATTAAGTCCATCAAGAACGTGAATAAGAACGTCGAGGAAATGACGCGAGAACTCGGTAAGATAACCTCGGTTGGATCTGCAGGAGATCTCCAGGAGAAGCTGAGTGATACGGAGAAGGATAAGTCGGAGATAGAGTCTGGTCTACAAGAACGGAACGCTTTGCTCCTGGAGCTGACCGAGGAGTGGGATCAGTGTGAGAGAAAGCTGAAGGATACAAGAGTATGGGCTGGGAAAGCCCGTGATAGTCTGGAGTCTTTGCAAAATAAAAAACGTCCTCTCCGGGACCAGCTGAATCTCCGGGAGAAAATGGTGAACGATATTACGATACAGCGCAGGCGGGCAATGATGTCACTGGAGAAACTACAGATTCATTTCACAGAGGAGATGGAAGGAGACCAGGACATTCATGTCTTGGGACGGGAGATAGACTCGGACCTGGAGAAGCTGAACCAGGAGATCAAGGATCAGACCCAGGTCCTAGAGTCTTGTCTTTCTCAGCTGGATCAATATCATCAGGTAAAAACATAATCTTTTTACAGTACTTTGGTAAAGAACCTGATTTTCCGACTTCAGCTCTAATTCTCGTTTCTCTATTTACTTTGCAACCAGATTGTTAATCTTTGGTTCTTTGACAATTTTATTTAGCGGAATTCATTGTTTGAAATATCAAAGTCAGAATTTAACAAATAAATCATTGATAGATCTTATTTACATAAATATTTATTTAAAACATTGACTATAACATATATTGTATTGCACTGAAATCTCAAAATATTATTCAACATTACAAAATTCTTAGCAACATTTTATGATAAAAGATGAAAAAAATTCTACTGTTTTCTGTTTCTCACTGCACAATATAAAAAATATTAATTTTATGAGGGCCTTAAATAAAGAATATTTCCTTTCCTTTAAACTTGTTGGTGAATTTCGAGTTAAAAATATTTACATTGAGCAAATTTATTGAAGTGTAAAAACACGAAATTCAAAATATTGTATTTTTATCCTTATGATATCGTCAATCATTGTGTAAATAAAACTGTATGAGCTTTTATCTATTTTTGAATTTAGAATGTTAATTCATTTTATAATTTAATTTTTCAGCTTTAATGTAAATGAATATAAAAAAACTGTTCACCTTTGCTTTAATCAATATCAAGTAAACGATTTTAAGAAGATCTAAACCATATGTTTACATGAAAGAACGCAGTTTTAAAACCCCCCCCGTGAAAAAGTTAAAAACATTTATTTTCGCTTTTTACGCCAGAAGAAAAATGTTTGTATCAAATACTTTAAAAACAAACAAATTTCAAAATAAAGCAGATTTGCCACCATCAATGCACAACAAATGTTCAACTTTGTGTTTTTAAATCTATTTTGTAATTACTTGTACCAAAACTTTCACCCGCGACAAAGCTCTAGATATAAATAAATATTTATTTTAGGAGATTGGTGTTCTACGGCAGAAAATATTGTCCTGTGAAGGAGAATTAAGAACTGTCTCTAGTCCGGCTTATCTAGCCAAGGACAGGGACAGGGCAGTAGCAGAACAATCGGTATGTAATTCAATATTGGATTCTTCAAATATAAACAAAATGGGTCCAATTTTCAAATCTCTATATCTTTGCAAACTGATGGTGTAAACCGTTGATATTTCAAACTTAGACTGTTTGATCCAACATAATTCACAGTTTGGAATATAAAAGGTATACGACATTGGGTTCCAAAGATATAGAGATTAGAAAATCAGAGTTTGTGGCAAAAACTCAACTCCTTTAATACAATTTTAAGTGGAACCAACCATATTTAAGCCGCGGCTCAAATTCTTTAAATTCGGCCTCTAGTTGTGTGGATATCTCTGTATATTTACTGTTTACCTATAACTATTCCAGACTGATTTAAGCTCCATACAACATATTGCAATCGTTGCTACAGAAGACGCCAGCAGAAATATCACTGCAATATTTTATTATCATTAAAGGCTAAATTTTGTCTTGTTCTAAATAAATCAAAGTTTCAATTCCATTCAAGTAAATACATATTATACTAAGTATTAACATAAGTTTTTTAATTCGAAGCAAAAAATGATTTTTTTGTAAATCATGTCAGAAAAAGTTCTACGTTTGCTGCAATTATTGTAGCACTTCATTGGCACAAATGAAAAAGGGGAGAAAGCATTTATATTCTTATAAAAAAAATAGCAAAAACTAAAATTTTAAAACCGTATTATCCGATTTTTCCATATTGCCCAGAGCTATTATTGTCAGATTTTTTTTAAGTCTTCTAAATATAACATTTAGTTCGGACGCTATGATCAAAATATGACTCAATGTAGGATTGTATCGGTTAGCCTGACAATCCCCAAGAATACAAATTAAAATCTAAATTGACATATATTTAATTACCAAGAAATATTGCAACCTCAGAATCCATACTTTATTCCTTCATAATTTTAAATTCTGAAATAATATAACTTATAAAGATAATTAAACAGATTTTTGTCTGTTTTAAAAATAAACAAAAAATATTTATAGTTTTCAATCTAAACCTTTTCTTTGTATTTACTCTCTCTTTTCAAAATTTTGTTGGAACTTTAAAATTTTGAATCCAATATGACAAATATTAAATTCTTGATTTTTTTTCAAAGAAAACTACGTTTAAATATTTTGAATTAAAATGTTAATATTTTCATATTTAACACAATATTAACGTATTGTAAGAATATTACTTGTCCAATAAAGATATTTAAAGAAAAGTTCTAAGAATATATAGAAGATGAAGAAGAAGTTTATAAATTAAGATTTCCCAGATTTTGTGCTCCGAGAACCCAGCTCTCTAATCAGTTATCGTAAATCCGTCCTAACCTTGGAAGATAAAGGGTTGGAAAATATATATTTATAATCCCTCTTCTTTTATCTTAAATAAAATTTCCTCTGTAATTGGAGTGTGCAGTATATATATTACATAGTTCCAAGCTATAACTTTTCTAATATTTTATCAATATATTCTATTATATTTTGTCATAAAGGGTTAATATATACTCCATCAATATTTACAACGGTTTACCTTTAAACCTTTATTCGAGAAATCATGAAAAATGTTATATTCTGCCAATTTTTTTCTTTTTATCTGCTGCATAAATCTGCAAGTCAGTTTTATAGAGGAACCACAGTTGGATGTTATCAATTTTTAGAAAAATAAGGAAACTGTCGTCATCGTTGCTCGGCTACCTTTATAAGGCTTTAAATTGAGGGTAACTTGAAATTACGTTGACACTCCCAATAAGGAACCATATATTTTTTAAATTGAGGGCAACTTGAAATTACGTTGACACTCCCAATAAGGAACCATATTTTTTAAATTGAGGGTAACTTGAAATTACGTTGACACTCCCAATAAGGAACCATATATTTTTCAAATTGAGGGTAACTTGAAATTACGTTGACACTCCCAATAAGGAACCATATTTTTTTTATTTTACTTTTAAGAAATATATTTGTATATTTTTTATTTTACTTTTAAGAAATGTATTCGTATATTTTTTATTTTACTTTTAAGAAATATATTCGTATATTTTTTATTTTACTTTTAAGAACTACAGGGTGTCCCACATCATATTAGACCGAGAACGGGTCTAAATTACGATTTTCGGGACTAATTAGAAAATTTTGTTTTGTAAACGTTCTTTGGTCGAGACGCTTGAGTCCCTTACTTCTTGCCTTTTCTTGTCTTGTTTTACTTCTAACTGTTATTTCCACATTTTTGATATTAGTTAACAGTTTTTTAATAAGTATATACAATAAATACCTGCATCTTACAACTATTTATAGTAAAGTTTATTATATTTGATTTATATTGTACTACTAGATATAGCTTTACACAAACATAACAAAATATTTCTATAAATTATAAGTATTTACTAACATTGGTCATAAAATGTATACTTTAATATTTTGTCTCAAAAATATCTGCATAATAGGCTTGTAGAGAGAGAATAAAAGGTTTCCAGTCCAAAATCACAGCATTTACCCAGCGAATGAATCTAATCAACCAGCGAGGAACTCCCGATCAGGATTCAATTACGTCATAGTAAACAAACAAATGAAAATAAACCTGTGTCGATCAAAAAAAAATATCACGGCAAACACAAATTTCAGACCGACCAGATCTTAAAGGAACATTTTTTTCCACTAGTCCAAAAAGTCGAAAAGAACATTTCGATTAAAAATCTAATCTTAGAAAAAATTTTAGTCATAAACGTGTTCTTGGCCTTGCATTCGAAGGCTGGTAACGTATTGAATCAGAATTAACTAATACCAAATATTTATCAAAATTAAGCTATATTGTTTAATTTGAAACTTTGCCATACAAATTATCAATGCAATTTCCTAATTGTATGAAGTTTCAGATACTTCACTTTTTATAATATATCTGTTTAGTAATTTCTATTATAATTGTTTTATGCTAATTAATGTTAAAATGAACTATTTTTTAAGTTCTAACCGAATGGTGCTAATTTTTGCTGTTAAAAATCTAATCCAGCCAACCTCTTCTAGTCGCTGCTCTTTATATAAAATTGTTATATTTTGTAATTTGAAATAAATTTACAAGTTTATCTTTATTATGTTTGGTTAGAGAATAGGATTCAAGGAATAGAGCTGATATATTTCATTTCCATTTTGTTGTGGAATAAATAAATTTTTTAAGATGTTAACTGAACAGTCAACACTTACCCCAAACTCAAATTTTGTAATCCTTTAATCTTTGCAACTTGGTGGTGAAAACTAGTGATATTTCCAATTTTACTTAGTACACTAAGCAAAATTAATAGTTTGAAATGTCAAAAGTCTACCATGTTAGGTTACAAAGAAATAAGGAATGGAAAGTTAGAGTTTGAGGGAAGCGTTGTTTAGTTCTAGATTTAACTATGATTATAATTTATAGTTTATAGTTTACAGAAAAATTAAAGAAATGTTTAGATGAATTATTTTGAATTCCCCCACCCCCCACCCGATTGAATTAAGTAAAACAAGTAAGTTAAAAAAGAATTCACTATTGAGAGGAATTATGATTTATTGCTTTTTTAAATCCTAATTGCAATGCATGTAAAGTATGTTTGTATATCAAACTTTGCGTCTCAAATAACCTGGTGCAATTAACCTAATTTAGAAATTGCACCGCAACAGTGCAATTTCATTAAGTAAATAAAGGAATTGAGGTTTTGCCACAAACTTAAATTTTCGAATTCCAATATCTTAGCGACCTGATGTTGTACACATTTGATATTTCAAACTGAGATAAGTTGAGCTAACATAATTCACAGTTTGAAATATCTAAGGTCTACGACATTTGGTTTGAACAATACAAGGACTGGAGAATCAGAGTTTGTTGCAAAGAATCAATTCCTTTGCATTAAGGTCCCAACGTCTAGTTTTACATACAACATCGTTTGTAAAATAATCTAAATAATAGATTTTCAAGATTTTAAATAATCCGCTATTTTTTTTTAAATATTATGACATTTAGAGTCTCTTATTTCTGATTAATAAAAAGGACTATATAAAGAATATATTATAAAAAAATTAAATTTTAAAATTATTGATTTATTAATTCATTAACTAATTTACTCATCGCTCTTTATCCTATATATTAAAGGTTGGATTGTTTTATCTAATTTAATATTTGTTCTTCTGTGTGGGGTATAAAAAACAGACACTTTCTATGAACTTTATCAAGAAAATTATTGCTTCAACAAGACATATTTATTATGTATGCCTAGCTTGTCTACTGGTTTATTTTTTAGTATTTCACTTCACAATCTGTAGTGAAATCAGTGAGACCTTAAAAATGTTAATTTCATCCAATAAATCCGAAATCTGCAAACAAAAATGAAATGGTCATTGTTTTAAAATGTCAAGTAAAGTAATAATCAAATGCTAAAGTTATTACTAAAAAAGTGGTATTTTATCTTAGTAAACTTTAAACAATTCCGATAATTCAGTTTTTTCTGTAATCATAACAAACTGACGAGGTTATTGATTGAAAACTTTAAATTTTATCGATTTTTTTGCAATTTAGCAAAAATCTGCTCTGAAGTCCTTGTATAGGTAAATATCAATGCACATATATCATAAGGCCGGATGCATGTTAAATTTACCTTAAAATACATATTTCATAACTTGTTTCAAGTGGGTTTTCGGAAATATCTTAAGAAAGGGAAAAGAATTAAAAAATATGACACTTTTTGATTGAAAATAAGGCCCGAGAGTTCATATAACACCCTGAAAAAATTATCCAATAATTGGAGTAAGTGTCAAGTTCAGTGTTCAAGGCTAAGCGGAATCCCAACCAAATGTGTTCAAAACCAAGTAGAATTACAGCTTGAAGTTTTATTTTGGAAATTTGCCAACATGAAAGTTTAACTTTGATTTCACTTGATTTAAGAAGATCCATTATTATATATTCTATTTGATATATTTTGATTCGCCTAATCCTGTTGTATTTGTTGTGAACATATATTCTTGTTGTAATAATATAGTATCTTCTTAAATCCCAAATTGTTAGTTTAGTGACCCCTGTGACGCCTTTCACATTCCTTAACCCCTCACGTGCTTTTTCTGATTTTAAAAAGGCAGTATCGTATTTATATTTACTGAACATCTATCAGGCAGATGGGTCAATTAGTCTTAAAGAGAGATAACTATACCTCAAGCAGGCTAAACTGCCTTTTTAAATAAGAAATACTCCTGGGCCTCAGAAATACAAAGAATATTTCTTTATATATTATTCTGATCAAGAGGTCATTTGGGTTTCTCAGAACTCACCCTTAAAAATATACTTATTATTACAGCTGGAACTATTTAACATATCACTCTAATTCTTAGATTCTTAACTTTTAAGGAAAGGTAATTTAAAGAATTTTTGTAATGCAAAGAGTAGTGGATGTAGAGGAAAAACTTGTAGGAAGGCCTTTTTGAAAAGAAATAGCCTGTGACCAAATAACAATAACGGATAGTTTGGCTAAAATTTAGATCCTTTTTGTAAAGCTCTTTAATTTTTGTTATTTTTTTAAAACCACCCAAGCATTTAAGTTATCTCTTTTTATGAGCTGGCCTTTGAAATTGCGTTATATCACAGTTTCTCAATCTTCATACTCTGTTCACTCGGTTCATTTACCATCCCCAATCGTTAATATTTATTTATTAGCTGCAGTTTTTCACCCCAGGCAACCGAGGATTTGAATATATTTTGCTGAGCGGAGACTTTCTAATGTTTTCATCATGTTTCAAGGTCAACCTCGTCAAGGTTCGACTCAGGGGGGGAGGTATATAACTTTTATAAAAAAGAAATTATGGTAGACGTGTTTTTGTAACTGAATTATAAAAACGCATTAAAAAGGGACAGAATTGAATTCATTTCCATGTTATACAATATTTTTTTTTAACTTGAACGGTTTACTTGTAATAATTCTTATCGATATGTTCTGCTTTGGTTCAAAGTAACGAAGAAATCTGCTAAATTCACTTTAAAACCGGTTCATCGGTTGGTTTCAATGTATATTCTGGCTCTCAGGAACATCTTTCAAGGGTAAGAGACTTGACTGTAATCCTAAGTTTAAAGGATTGTGTATTAATTGTTATTCATAAAAATTGAACCATCCCATTAATCCGAATCCCCACTGTACTCTCAAGAAATCCTCCTTTTTCTTTCTTTTTGTAGACAATGAAGTAAAAAACCTGTGAACCTCGTTATATATCCCTATCTTCTGATTATAATCTTGAACTAAATACCCGGTAGTAATCTAATATACTATAGTTCATCTACACACACACACATATATATTCTTTATTTTATTCTTGCATTCAACCTTATCAATCTTCTACAGAAGCCAAACCTACAGAAAAAAAAGAAAAAATACCGACTCCTATAATTTTTACATATTTGTCTGACCCTCTAAATAATCCATGTATCTGAGAACCTAATGTATTTACAGTGATTTGTAAAACATTTTTCTCAAATATTCCTGAGCATTTTCTATTATCTGTTAATGCCCCCGAGACCTAAAAGCAGAATCTTTCCGTTCTTGAGTTCAAGTGATCTATGCCCCTAAAACCAGCTAACATATTGCCCCTGAGATTAGCATATATAGCCCCCTTAAATGTTATCTGTTTGCCACATCTGACCTATCTTACTGAAAACGTATCTGTTTGCCCCTTAGATTAGCTTACTGAAGTTCCTAAAAATGTATCTGTTTGCCCCTGATATCAGGTAATATATTCCCCTGAAAATGATAGTAGTATCTGTTGGCACCTGAAAATGTATTTGTGTACCCCTGAGATCAGCTGACCTATGCCCCAGCTGAAAATGTATTTGTGTACCCCTGAGATCAGCTGACCTATGCCCCAGCCGAAAATGTATTTGTGTACCCCTGAGATCAGTTGACCTATGCCCCAGCTGAAAATGTATTTCTGTACCCCTGAGATATGCTCCAGCTGAAATTGTATTTGTGTACCCCTGAGATCAGCAGACCTTTGCCCCAGCTGAAAATGTATTTGTGTACCCCTGAGATCAGCTGACCTGTGCCCCAGCTGAAAATGTATTTGTGTACCCCTGAGATCAGCAGACCTATGCCCCAGCTGAAAATGTATTTGTGTACCCATGAGATCAGCTGACCTATGCCCCAGCAGAAAACGAACCAACCTATACACCTGAAAATGTATTTGTTGGCCCTTAAAATGTATTTGCTTGCCATTGCGAGCAATATCTGTTTGCCCCTAAACTGTAATTGTGTGCCCCTAAGATCAGCTGACCGCTAGACTAGCCAAGGTTTGCATTCCAACGTGATCTTCAGGCCGAGCAGCTTCATTACCTAATTCTAGGCTAGCAAATATACACAGTTATACAATATATAACAACAGTTTATTTCTCTTAATTTTAAACACTTATATTTTTTAATCTTGATTATCATTGTTATTATTATTATTATTATTATTATTGGAGGTAAAGTTTTGAATCCTGACCCCCAATACACTTTTTCTTTTATTACTTGATTTAATAAATGTTGGTTCGAATTATTAATATTATTTTTATTATCATTATTGATATACTTTTTTCTACAATTTTGTATTATTACTGTGATCATTATTTTTAAGTTTAGAAAGTTTGATTTTTGATGAATAAATTTTAAAATTTTTGTCGTGTATTTTCTAGAAAACATATTGTTCCTTGCTTCATATGGCTCAACGCCAATACGCCAATTTTTTTACGTCATATTGAACATATTGAACCTGTAACTGAAAAATACTTTTTAAGCCATGGCATGATTAGATAAAAAATAACTTCTTTATGCGTAAAATGTATATTTTGCTACTTTTCAAACATATTTAACAAGTCTAGTAAATGTCACTATGACGTCAATTGTTAAGCATATGATATGCACAAGAGAGGTGGGGGGGGGGTGTTTGCTTTATCATTTTAACAAATACTTGGTATTTTTGAAAACATACGTGAGTCATTCTCGAATATAAAATACTAAAATTGTAAAACGTGTTCACCGGTCCTCATACTCTCTGGCCGGGGACCTAGAAAATGCTCGGAATTTAAAGGAAATAAATATTTTTAATGGTAAAATTCCAAATTTTCTAGAAACAGCTTAGACAACTAAATTATCTCGTTCTATTTGATTATTTGAGAGCTGCAACAATAATATTCTTCTTTAGAACCATGATATGTAACGATTACAGAAATACTAAAATTTTTGATAAGAAGTTAAATTATGGTTTTCAAAATCATTTTTATTGTGACTGTAATGATATTGCTGTGTACAGTATGAGTGTATAGAATGATAAAAGAACACTCCTTAGTCTTGAAGAATGTTTACTAAGACGTAGTTCACAGTTTACCAGTGCTCAGTATCTAGGGATTAACAATGGAAAACGTGTTAGCATTCATTTATTACGTCATTCTCATTCTCATCCATGCTTTCACTGATTGCCTTTGTAGTGCTGTCTTCATCTTTTCGGAGAAGAAAAGTTTTCATTCATGTTGAACATTATCAGGACATCAAATAAAGAATGAATGGGGTTCGGGTTGCAGGAAAGAAATTTGTAAATATAAGACTCCTTCCCGTCTTCAATTAGTTCTATCTGTTTGCTGTCTTCATTCTTAAGTTCATCCTTTTTTCTGAAATTTTTTGTTGTTGACAATTTTTGATTAGGCCTAATTGGAATTAGACGTTTATTGGATATATACAAACAAGTTGAATATATACAAAAAATGAAAATTGTGTACCTCAAAAAAAAAACTTAAAATCGCCTGGGACGATGTAACTTTATATTCATAAAAAACCTGTCAGATTTCTAAAAGATGATAAATGCTTTCCAAGGCATAAAAATTGAATCTGTAGCGTTGAAAGTTTATTCCCATTACAAAATTTGACACATCATCACTTATGCATTAAAGCTTTCCATCTATAAATGTTTAAAGTGGAAAATGGAAGAGGATATCTCCAGATCTTATTCTAACATTGTGTCGGGACTTCCAGGCCCAAGAAGACATGACGACTCAGGAATTTAACAAAACAGTGTTTTACACATTTCTTCAAAAATTTTAATCAAACACAGATTTTATGTCCTTTCTCAATATTTGGAATTCTTCTTATTTGTGAAATTTTGTGTTATTGGATTTAACACTTTTGTTTTTCTGATCAGAAAACACAACTAATCCATCACAAGAAGAATTTCAAGGAAGAAGAGAGGAACGAAAGGGAATAAACAGAGATAGAAATACATTACCAAAAGCCAGACAAAGACAGGAATAAAGAGAAAGAAATATGTTCGAATGGTTGCTAAATACAATCAAATTAGATATTTGAATATCTTTCCAAAGTTTAGATCATCAATGTTTTAATCTTTTATAATAAAAGAAACCACATTTTAATATATTTTAATAGTTTAATTAATACTTTAATCTCCTGATAAATGGGACCACAAGATCTTTTCAAACTTAAGATTAATATTTTAATCTCCTGATAAATGGGACCACAAGATCTTTTCAAGCTTATGATTAATACTTTAATCTCCTGATAAATGGGACCACAAGATCTTTTCAAACTTAAGATTAATATTTTAATCTCTTATAAAAAAAGGGACCACCATGTCCAGATGTTTTGGCTTATTCCACAAGAACTTTCACCAACAGGAGAGTTCACAACATTTGTTTAAATCATTGAGCAGCTAATGTAAATCCTTACAAACTGATTTTAAAATTATTTTGGCAATTTGTTATTTAACAATGTTGTTTATGTCTGTAGGAACTACATGTCCCGATCAAGTTATTATGATTCAAGAGAACACATTCATAACAGCTGTGAAGCTGTCAGCAGTTCAAGAGAAAGGGTTTACAACACAACCTACAGAACCCATTCTTCAAGAGAAAAGGTTTATGATAATAAACCCAGCACACTGCCAAGATCCTATGGGAGAAAAGAATCAAAGGAGGAGAATAGAGAAAAGTCGGGAACATTGCCCAGATATAATAGAACTCCGAGACAAAGAACCTATTCAGGAGGAGATCAGGGAGTCTATAGAGGACATGGACGAGGAGGAACACAAGCTCCTAGTCTCAGGAGGATTAATAAACAGAGGGAGATCAAACAACAGACAGATAGCAGGACTAGAAGAGCGCAGTCTCTTCCTAAACAAGATTCTGCCACATCCAGAAATCAATTATCAAAATCCTTAATGACTATGTGGACACCAGATGGGAAATGCTTGTCTTTCGCTGATATGCTGAAAGGGGGATCTAACAATGACTTAGATCAGTGTGCTATAAAAGGTATTCTGAGTTTAACATCCTAGATAAATCCAAATTGAAAAAAATGATTTAATAAATAAAATGAATATTTTACATTTTTGTTTGTTGATAATAATTCTAAAATGTTAAGGTCCGTCAAGTAATTTGAAAGAGATTGAAACCATTGAGCAGGAGAAGGTTACAACTGACATGAATTTAAAATCATTTAATACACAAGACCAAAGTAATAATGATAATACACACATGGAAACCTCTGTGGAGAAAGCATCTGTAGAAACCACTAGGAATGTCAAAATTTTATATTTTATTTTTTAAAGAAGTAAAAAATTCGTTAGAGGTTGTAAGTTGTTTTAATTTTTTACATTTTAAATTACATATGGCTTAAAAATTTAACCTATATTTTAGTTAAATTTACAGTTGAAATTCTAATATTACATTTTTATTCATCACTTACATTCTAAATTATGAGCAAAGCATTTTTTAATAAATGAATTTTCAATTTGTGTCAGAATTGTGGAGACAAAGAATTCAAAAGTATCTGCTGTAGAACAGTTAGAAGAAAACTCATTTCAGTTTATTGATTCCAACTCCTTCTTCACTGTTGAACAAAATGAAACAGATGAGGTTGAAGCAACAAGTTCTGAAATGCCAAATCTTGAAGTTTGCCATGAGGAAGCACATACACTGGATTTGAAACTAGAACCATGTCTAGAAAATACAATACGTAATGAGCCTATTCCAAAAGATTTTCAAGAGGAAGTAAAAGATAAAATCATACCTAAACCATCAATAAGTCATATTCGTTCATATGCAAATATCTTATCTGAAGGGCTTACCATGGTAAGGAATGTTTTTAAACAAAAAACAAAAGATGAAATCATAATAGAAAAAGAGATTAAGAAGATCAATAAACCAGCAGAGAAAGTTATTGTTTCAAATGTATCAGAATCACTGACCCTAAAACATCCAAATCCAAATACTCAAGATTCCAAAACACTTGATATTCAACTAGGAATACCAGGCCTACTTTTTAAACAGGATTTGGAGAGAAGGAATTCTAAGAAAAAAAGAAAATCGAGAGTGCTGGATGAAAGTCTGGACATAACCAATGAAAATAAGCAAATATCGAAGGAAAATCAGAACATTCCTGAAAATTCAGGCATGTCAAACCTTACTGAAAACATGCCAAAAGTAAATTCCAAGGAGGAAAGGAATCCAAATTCAAAGGAGAATAAATCTAAGGAAGCTCATATTAAACCAATTGCATCAGATACATTTGTAGAAATTCTATCAGAATCTGCTGCAGATATTGATAAATCACAATCATCTAAAAATGCTACATTAAAGCGACGCTTATCAAAGAAAAAGAAAGAAGTAGTCGAGAAAAAGTTCAAAGATGATATTGACCAAGCTCTACATGAAATTATGGTTATGGAAGAAGAATTAAGAGCCAGAGAAAATTCAATTAAAAGTAAAAGATCTTTTAAGAAAGGAAAATACAGAAAATCTATTACTGACAAAAAATCAGAGCTAAGTGGCACATTATCAGATGATGAAAGTGGAACTGATTTGAATAAACTAAATTTAGATGAAAACATTCCAACATATGTTTCATTGCCAATAGTAAAGAAATATTCCCAACGTCAAGATACTTTAATAATTGATGATACAATTAGTAATAACTCTGATGAGATTATTTGCCTTGAAGATGGCCCTCTGTCACCTGCAGATAACTTTTTAGTTGAAATTGTATCACCTCTTGGAATTCAGGAAGATCTAAAAGAAAAAGTATTGGTAGAAGCTTTGGACAAATTTGACATGGAGAAAGATATGTTTACTTCGGTAAAAACAATTCAGGAACATCAATATCTTGGTGATCATGAGGATACATGTAAAAATACAATGTCGACTAAAACTTTGGATGAGGATGCTAAATCTCTAAACCTTCAAACATCAATTGACCAAGAAGCAATCAAAGCTCAAAAGGCATTGCCTGAAAGCATTGATGAAAGTAATCTAAAAAAAGAAAGTATCAAAATAAGCACTGATTGGATGATAGATGATGTAGGAACAATTGAATCATCAGATGAAGAGCCGGAAAATGCTGTATCCAGTGAAGAAAGCAGAAAACTAACTCAGAATAAGTCTCTGCCAGAAATGAGCAGTAATTTAAAAGCCCATGTTCTAGGGAATAAGAGAGAATTAGACACCAAGGACGATCATGTTAAAATGGCGAATGACAATTCTAAAACAGAAACTCTTTATAGAGATATTAGCAATGACTGGATGATTGATGATGTTGGTACTATAGAATCATCAGACGAGGAAGAAAACACAATTCCAACTAGCAAAGACAAAATTCAACAATTAAGATCTGAAGTTGATGTCAACCAAAAACCTGAGAAAGAAGAAAATATTGCAGAAAATGTAGAATCTTCGAAAGGGGAAAAAAATAATACAATAAATAAAGACAATATTGAGCTATATGTTCAAGAGGATAAGGTAGAAGAAAAGATTTGCAAAGATGATCATAAACCTGATATCAGTGATAACTGGATGGATGACGATGTTGGAGTAATAGAATCTTTAGATGAACAAGAAAACATTAATCCAGAGACCAGTCCAGAAGTCAAGGTTGATGAAAAACAGGAGAATAAAAACCTTAGGTCTGAAATTGATGATGATTGGATGGATGATGATGTTGGAATAATAGAATCTTCAGATGAAGAAGAAAATATTATTCCAGAGACCAGTCCAGAGGTTAAGGTTGATGAAAAACAGGAGAATAAAAACGTTAGGCCTGAAATTGGTGATGATTGGATGGATGATGATGTTGGAATAATAGAATCTTCAGATGAAGAAGATATTATTCCGAGCATTAAAGAAGTTAAAATTGACAAAAAACAGGAGAAAGAAAAGCTTAGCCATGAAATTAGCAATGACTGGATGAATGATGATGTTGGTACCATGGAATTGTCAGATGATGATGATGAGGATAGCTCAGCAAAATCTAGAATTAATCAGGATGAAGTCAGGCTAGCTCTACCACAACCAACATATTCCAGCATAGTAGCAAAAGAAGTATCATCAAATTCATTGCAAGATGAACAGAAGAAGCCAGATGCTGTCATTTCAGTTCCAGGTCCTCATGTTACTCTTATAGTAGCTGTAGATGAACATTTAAAAGGCAAGAATAATGTAGATGAAGATGGATATCAGCCAGTTGTTAACAAGAAAGAAAGGCAGCCAAGAAAAGTCAGCGATAGTTTATTTCCATCTTCAGAAGACATGCAAATAAGTGAAGCAATTACACAGAAAGATTCAGGTTTTAAACCAGAACAGTCTGGAAATGAAATTAGTGACAGTTGGATGATTGATGATGTTGGAACTATAGAATCTTCAGATGAGGAAGAAGAAAATATTAAGTCAACAATCAAAGCAATGGATCAGCAATCAAAGACAGAAATAAACAAAGATTTGAAAAATTATAAAAACTATAAAAGTCAGGAAATCTCTGATGATTGGATGGTTGATGATGTTGGGATCATAGAGTCATCAGACGAAGAAGGAAATGATGCTGAATCTAATGTTTCTTTAATTCAGAACAAGTTCAGTAAATCAGATTCAATGAAACAAACAAAATCTTCAATTGAGCAGAATGAAGTTATGTTAGCTCTTCCACAACCAACATATTCTAGCATAGCAGCCATAGAAGTATCATCAAATTCATTGCAAGATGAACAAAAGAAGCCTGATGCTGTCATTTCAGTTCCAGGTCCTCATGTTACTCTCATAGTTGCTGTAGATGAACATTTAAAAGGCAAGAATAATGTAGATGAAGATGGATATCAGCCAGTTGTTAACAAGAAAGAAAGGCAGACAAGAAAAGTCAGCGATAGTTTATTTCCATCTTCAGAAGACATGCAAATAAGTGAAGCAATTTTACAGAAAGATTCAGGTTTTAAATCAGAACAGTCTGGAAAAGAAATTAGTGACAGTTGGATGGTTGATGATGTTGGAACTATAGAATCTTCAGATGAGGAAGAAGAAAATATTAAGCCAACAATCAAAGCAATGGATCAGCAATTAATGACAGAAATAAACAAAGATTTGAAAAATTGTAAAAACTATAAAAGTCAGGAAATCTCTGATGATTGGATGGTTGATGATGTTGGGATCATAGAGTCATCAGACATAGAAGGAGATGATGCTGAATCTAATGTTTCTTTAAATCAGGGTAAGTTGACTTCAATAACAGAAACACAATCTTTGATTGAGCCGAATGAAGTTATGTTAGCTCTCCCACAACCAACATATTCTAGTATAACAGCCAAAGAAGTGTTATCAAATACCTTGCAAGAAGAACAGAAAAAACCAGATGCTGTTATTTCAATTCCAGGTCCTCATGTTACTCTTATAGTAGCTGCAGATGAACATCTAAAAGTTGCAACTTGTGTTGATGAAGAGGGCTATGAGCAAGTTTTTACAAAGAAAAAAAAAATAATGAATAAAATCAGCACTAACAGTTTATCAGAACCTGATGAGAAGAAAAATACAGAAGTTAAAGATGAAACAAAAACATATGAAACTGAACAGCAGAAGCATTATTCTAGAACAGAAATCAGTGAAGACTGGATGATTGATGATGTTGGATGTATAGAATCATCAGATGAAGAGGAAATAATTTTTGAAGAAGGCAAAAATTTGATTTTTGATCAAAATGTACAGAATAAGTCTGAATCAAAAGCCATTCAAAAAATTAGCTTAGAATCAAGTTTTGACTGGATGATTGATGAACCAGTACAAATGAATTCTTCAGATGAAGATGAAAATGGGATAGTTTTATTATCATTGCCCACAGAGCATGAGAAGTATGCAGTCAAGTCTGAAACAAATTTAATCTCTGCAAGCTCTAAATCAACTCTGAGTATTCATCATAGTGAACCAGGTAAAGGCACAGAATCTGAAACCTTTGTTCATCAGGATGCCAAATGTTTAAATGAAAATTGTTACTCTCCAACTTGTAATGGCAAGAAGAAATGCTACAGCTCCCTATGCAAACAATATGAAATCACTCACATTGAAACAGATGGTAGAGGGTCAGCTATGAGTGAAGCTCAAAGATTCTCTTGTGATGATGAACAGTTTGATGAATTTCCATTACAGTTGCATGAACCAAGTGAAAGAGCTGAAAAAACCTCTTGGGCGTTCGTTGTTTCAAACAACAAAAGAGATAACATGCAAACAGGAAGCCCTGAACCTCACAAGCTTATTTTGAAAGAAACCCCCTGCCCTCCTTTGGTTATAGAAATTGTAGAGAAAGAAAAAATGGAAGTCCAAGTAGACAGTGAAGGCTACACATGTGTTAAAACCAAAAACAAATCCAAAAAGAAAATTACGGAAAGAAAAGAATTACCAATCGATTTAATTGACAAACTTGACCAGCCTCTTTGTGCAAGACCGTATAAGGAAGAACCAATGGTTTTTGAAGAAGAATTAACTGAAGAGGAGAGTGGGGTTGAACCAAATACTGACTCAGGAATGATAAATACTGCAGATTTGGAAATTGATTCTTCTAAGACATCAAATGAATGTGTCATAAACACAGATACAAATGAGCTCGTAAAGTTTGATGATCCCTGGCTAGCTGTGAAGGAGGAATATGTAAGACCAGAAATAGATGTTGATGCAAAGACTGGTTATTTAATTGACGTTAAAATTTCAACAAAGGAAACATGTCTTGGAAGAAAGCTGCACGCAAGTGAAGCACAGGAATGGAAAATGGATGTACAATGTGTTCAACATGATTCTTGTCCTGACATTATAGACAGATCAGTTGGTTGTCATGAAACTGAGAAATCAAGTGGATCATCAAGGTTAAATGAAAAATCATTAGCACCTTCATGGATGAGAAAAGCAATTAAAGAAAATGAAAAGCAAAAATCTAAGATTAAAACATCTCCATTTGGTGAAGTAGTGTCCAAGAACAAGTCTGAACTTGCTGGGAAAGAAAAGGAGGAAAGTAGAGTTGAGGAAAAACAAGTTCAACCTGAAGAGGAAGTGTATTGGAGAATAAAGAATAAAGTAAAGAAGAAGCGAAGGAGAACCACTTCTAACACAAGCTGTGGTAGTGACCCAACATTCTCAGACAATAGTAATAGCAATTCTCTGTCTAGGAAAGATCTGAAAGATTCACAAAGACCAGTTTTGTCCAAAATTCCAAGTGAATCAGTTGACAATAAACCAGATGTTTCAAATTATCAAACACTCTTTGATTCAGAAGTTGTTTGCATTCATGAAGTCAGTCTTGAATCCCCTGTTCTAGAAAGAAATGAAAAAGAAACCTTGATTAGCCCTGAACATGCAGTTAGAACAATGGAGCTCAGAACAAGAAAAATATCAACTTGTAAAGAGACCAATGTCAATGAGTTTATAAATGAAATTGTTTCTGACAAGGAAAGCATGGAAATTGCCAATTCAGTTATGGAAATTAAAGATGAAGATTATCCGGCTAATTTAAACTCTGATGTTGTAATTCATATTGACGAGACTGATTCTCATTGTACTGAATCCAAAATGCTTGATGCCGTTGAAATGGATCGAGTATCAACTCCAATTGAACAAAGAATTGCTTTCAATCGCCAAACCTCAAGAGAAATGGAAGAGGCATTTACTGTGCAACGGCCTCTAAGAAAGGCCTCAACCGGAGACAAACTAGCTGACAATCAGCTATTAACAACTCCAGCAACAAACAGCTTTGCTGGCCTTCCAGTAGACAATTCCTGCACAGCTTGGATAAATGATGAAACTATTCCAATGGAGAGTAGCAATGAAGAAGATTTGGAGATTCAGGAAAAAGTTGAAGAAACAGACTCAATTAGCAAAAAAAGATGGGTGGAGATAACTGCCAAAGTTATTGAAAATAATAGAGCTAAATCTCCCAAAAAATCTAGAGTAGAGCTGCCTTCAGCTAAGCCAATAATTGTTTGTAAAAGTGATGAAGAGGAAAAAGATATTCTAATAGATGAGGATGGATTTGAAGTTGTAGAAAGCAAGATAAGTAGAAGAAATAGAGCGATCACTGAGCAGAAAACCGACGAAAAATTAGTTTCTGACACAACTTCTCTTAAAGCTGTATCTGATAAAAATATTGAAGCTTCTGAAACTCGATATAATGAAAATAAAGAAAGAAAACAAGAGTTTTCTGAGCTGTCTTCTGCTAAACCTGAAAACAAACATTTTCTCAACTATTCCAAGGACAGTTTTTGGTTGGACAAATCGTTATATGATGATGCAGAAAATAAGTTTTTTTCTAAGCCAAAGCAAAAGATAGGTACCACTCAAAAACCTTCAAATGACAGGAAAGATGACGATGATGAAGATGATGAAATACACAAGAAGAAAATGAAGAAGAACACAACTAAAAACATACCTCAGAAAGAAAAATCTTCGACAGGAGTTGAAAATCAGGATTTGAGTATGGATACCTACTGTTGGACGGATGAAAGTACATATCTTAGTCCAAAGATATCTTTGCTTGCTCCCTCTACTATTCTCATGGATAGGATATCTGACTTCTCCACCAAACCATTTCTCCAGGTTTCCTTCGACCCAGCTATAATTGAAATAAAGGTCTGCACTCAATATTTTAGGTCCATAGAAATATGAACATAAACATATATTACACATATATCTATATATTTTAAAATATTTTATATTAAAGTACAAATTATTTTACTCAAAAAAATTTTAATTTTAGAATTATAAATATGTACGTACAAAGTATTTCATATATGCTTTACCTATAGTATGTACAATAATAATTACATAACCTACAAACAAACGTTTCAGTATAATTATTTTAGTTTTTATTTCTACAAATAGAAGGTGTTTATTAACTTCCTTTAAACTTTCGACATATTTATAGAAATCTGATTTAAAAATTGTTGATTATGGATTTTATTTCATGAATTTTTTCCATTTAAAACATTTTTTAATTATTTAAAATCGCAAAAAATGCAAATCGAATTTTCAAAATTTCAATCTTTCCATTTCATGTAAAATTATATTTCATTTCATAATTTAACATTAATTTGTTCGTTTCAGGTAAAGCTGGATGATCTCCGTAGTGGAGTTAGATCAGTAGATGAACAACTTCAACTACTCTCTGATGATCAGCTAGAGGGACAAGTTGGAATCATCAAGGTAAACCCCATTCCTCTTCATTGTTCTGAATTCATCTTTAATTTTCTTTTCTATTCCCTTTCTATATCTTTTGGACCAATTACTCCCCCCTCCATAATATTTCCCCGTAGTACTTACTTTTTTATCTGATCCTATCCTGATAATCTAGTCCCCCCTCTTCTCCTTGTTATCTGATCCTATCCTGATATCCTAGTCCCCCCTCTTCTCCTTGTTATCTGATCCTATCCTGATATCCTAGTCCCCCCTCTTCTCCTTGTTATCTAATCCTATATCCTGATAATCTAGTTTACTGTTGGTAAACTGGAGGATCTGACAAGAGACTCAGCTGAGATAGAAACCAGAATTCAGGAACAAATAATAATCTATAATATCATAATTTATCATTAATAATAATGATCATTTTCAAGCAGAGTTTCTATATAAAAAAATATTAAACTTATATTTAAAATTATTATTACCAATGTAGAGCGCTACTACTGAGCATGGTGCAGGAGTATCCGATCTACAAGTTGTAGCTGCTGAGCTGGCCGGCCTAAAGACACAGCTGGTCAGTCTAGGGACCCAGGCAGAGTCTAGGCGAGGTCGTCTTGACAATTATATCCTGGAGAGACGGAGACGTGTGACCGAGATTAAAAAGTATCAGGTACAGTGAAACCATAAAAATGTGAAATAGGAAGACGACATTTGAGCAATCATAATTGTATTTGATGTTATTTTAAGGAAAATAGTTTGGTCATTGGCTTAAAAGTTAAATTATAGATTAAAATGGGTCTGTTTACATTGCACAACTGTGTTTTATATTCATTAGACTATTTAAAAGTCACAAATTGATTGAATCTTACCGTCCTCCTATTCAACAGGTTTATGCGTCCCACTGTAGGAAACCAGAAAACTGCAAATATTGATAAACCATGTAAACTTATTTTACCTTGTTATTTCTAGTCCCTCCTGATAGACCTTGAGGTTTGGCTGAATGAAGTTCAAGCTACCCTGACCTCTGACCTCCGTCTAACCAGCCTTAAGGTTGTTAGAGATCAGATTAGAGGCTGCCAGGTATTTATTTACTAATTCAGGTCAAAACTATAGACTATAGAACCATAAATCTTTGTCTTCAACCCAACCCGACCCATCAATTACTGTTCGAATATTTACTTTTTCAGCTGTAAAAGAACTGATTGCTCTCCTTAAACTTTAATTGTATGATCCCTGTATAATATATACAGTGTATATTTTCAATTTGATGTATTATACCTTTGATATGTGTCAGACTATAAATTAGATCAAGTAGTAAAATTTTACATCATCAGGTTGCAAAGATATAGGGATTATTAATTTGAGGCGAGTAATCAGTTTATTAGGGGAAATTTCCTTTTGGAAAAGGTTTACAGACATTTTCGAGGTGGGATATAATGAACAGCGAAAAGTAGTGGAATTATTTAGTTAAAGTACTTTTGGTCTCATTTAGGATAAAGATAAACTCTACGTATATCTTATTTCAGTTATTTCTCTGTATTTATTTATTAATTACGACCTCTAGTAAAGTATCGAACCCCACCAATACCACTTGTTTCAGGTTCTTGAAGAGGATCTCCGTGTTCGGGTTGACCAGCTTTCCCTACTGTCACGTGATGTATCCCAGCTCTCCTCCAACCCGGACGTATCCGGGTTTGTTGAGGAGATGGTGTCCAGGCTGGGGGGTCTCCAGGACACAATGTCCCGGACCCAGGTCGGACTGGCCGGCAGGCTAGCTCAGCTCCAGGTATAGATGGAGCTCCGGTGGAGGGTTTAGTTTGCTCCTTGTCTAGGGGTAGTTATTCAAAGATGTCTCTTTTAAGTTCTTAATTTAAAATATTTTAATCCAAAAAAATTTGAAGTTTAATTTTTTGAAACTTTTTAAGAGACAGTCTTGCTACGTATAGTTAGTATTTAGTAATAGTTTGCATCATCAATTCGAAAAATTAAGAAATATTAAAAATACATTTATCAACTTAAGATATTTAATGGACCAAGTAAAGAATAATTTTCCGTTCTTAAACACAAATAAGTTTCTAGTCGTCTTTGTTTTATAAATTGTATTGTAATAATTGCATGCTTCTTATATGCTGTAAACTAGATCATTGGGATTATTCTATTCTTTTCACTTTTTACTTATTTCAAGGCGTGTTGGTTGGTACAGTAATAACCATACAACTCTAGAATAGGAAGACGACTTTCAAAGTGTCTTCTATGATAACTACTTAATGACTTTAAATAGTCCTATGAACATAAAACAGAGCGATTGTGCAGTGTAAATTTAGCTGACCAATTTTACTCAATAAGTAAATTAATTAAGTTACTACAGTGAAACCCTTAATAACGAATACATCGAACGAATTCATCAAATGTCGTATTCTTCACTTTCTGATAATGGAATGTTGCAGATATTTAGTTTTTTAATTAAATGATTATATGGAACTCTTTAAAACTGTTCCCGCATATTCATGGCTATTTATTTATTTTTGCAAATACTGAAATTTGCGTAATATACAGAGCGTCCCATATCATATTAGATTATCTCCAATCTTTAACACCAAAATAAACCCTTAATACTCGAAAAACTTAGCATTTTCCGCAAGAAAATTCTTAAATAAGCCTTATGTTATTTTTCAAAATGATTCATTCTAATGAAATTTTCCTAATTAGTCCCGAAAATCGTAATTTAGACCCATTCTCGGTCTAATATGATGTGGGACAGTGAGACACCCTGTAGTATAAAACTCATTGAAAACTTGTCAAGACGACATTTGATAAATTCTTCCCATGTATTCGTTATTAAGGGTTTCACTGTAGTAAAACTATTTGCTTTGTAAGAACATCAAACGCACTTAATCATTGGTTTAATGTCGTTTTCCTATTTCACAGTTTTCTGGTTCTACCTTATGAAAATATTTCAAATATCTCTTTTAAGTCACCAAACAATGCGCCTGTTATTTCTTTACTTGAATTTCAGTAAAGCAGTATTCACTTAATCACTTTTTTCCACCACATTTCTAATCTTTATATTGCGCACTGTACACTGAAGAATGTAGAATGTATAATGGGTCATGTAATGTATGTATGTAAATATAAGAAATGCACGAAAATTTTTATGTTTTTGGATGTCGTCTTTGAAAAAGTTGTCGTCTTCCAAATGGAAAAGTTTAAAATTGATACAACTTTCAGTTGTTTCCAGACACTTTCTGTTGCAACCAATTCTAGAAAATATTCCTAAACAAAGATCTAAACTTTTAACCCAAAGCTTTACAGCAGTTTTCGAATTATCTTTGTTTAAAGTATCTTTCTTCTTTTCTTTTTTTTCTTTTTTAATGCCGATATGAGCAATTTTTCAATCTTAAAATTTGTAATCTAGTCGATAAAACTTTTTTATTATAAAGCGAAATTTGCTCATAGAAAGCATATATATTTCACGTTAACGCATTTTTTTCGTAAAAAAAGTCTTACTGAAGAAATGTTTAACACCGGATATGCCATGACTTTAATGTAAAATAATATTCTTATGGTGAAATGTATACAATTTTTAACATGTTAAGTATGAAATATAATTATATTGTATATATTTTACTGCTGTGGTGTAAAATGTTATTTTCAACCTAAAATAAAGATATTTCTGAGACTAGTTTTGAATTAATTTCAGGCTGCGCTGCGGGAAATGGTGATAGGGTATCCAGAGGGGTTCGATATAGAGAAGGAGATCTCAGATGTTATTGAGGAATCTGAATCTAAGAGAAGAATGGAACAGATCAGATCTACAACAATTCTACCCTTAAAATCTGTACAGAGTTCAGAGAATCTGGAAAATTTGCCTGATCTTGAAAATGTAACTAGCATTGTCTCTGAAAGTTATTCTACCGGTGTTGTTCATGAACCAGAGGAAGTCTTGGATCATGAGGACTGGGAGTTACTGGATCAACCTATTCTTGATGTTAAGCTGGATGTTCTTAGTACTTCAGAAATTAGAATGAATTTACCCTCGATGGATGAATACCCTGACAGTATTCAGGAATCCAAATCCACAATTCAATCAGTTACAACAGACACAGAGTCTTTTATACCTTTCCAAGGGAACGTAAGAGTAAAAATAATACGTGGTAAGGAACTCCAGAAAATGGATACTTTTAGAAAATCTGACCCATACGTCGTATTTTCCTATCAGGGTAAAGATATCAAAACTGATATTCAGAAAAATACTCTTACACCAAACTGGAACAAAGAATATGATCTTGTAATAACTAAAGATAATCAGCTGATAAGTTTCAAGGTGTATGACTGGGAGAGAGTAGGGAAGGATGAAAGTATGGGGGAAGTTTGTTTGAACATAACAGATTTTATAAATCAAACTAGGCAGGGACCAAAATGGTTTAAATTAGAAAACTGTAAATCTGGATTTATTCTCCTCCAGATGGAGAGTTCAGAGACGCAATCACTTGCTGACACAATTATTCAACATGATATACAAAAGGAGTCACTTCAGAGTCAAAGTGAGAAGTTGCTTCAAATTTCCAAAACTGATGAGAAGGTTGAAAACACAACAAAGAAGTTAGTGGTTGAAAGGGTTGTAAGCAGAACTACTAAGAGAACTATTAGAAAAGTTAAAATTATTGATGGGGTTGAGCATGTTACAGAGGAGACTATTGATGACTCTAATAGAGATAATGTGAGACCTGAAGATGAGTGGGTTCAAATTCCTATTATTCGGATGGATAAAATTGATGAACTTGATTCTCCAGGTGTGGTTATCACTGAGCTGTCTGATGAGGAAGAGCCCTTGGATTTGACATTAAAGCCGGAGATGGAAACATGTTTAGTCCATACACCAACTGAAGTTTCAGATGAATCATTTGATGCCAAAGCGATAGAAATTGAAGAGTTTATTAATGCACAACAGAGTTATATCCCCTCAGAACAAGAATTATCTGTGGACATCTCAGTGTCAGCATTTAAAACCTCTTCTGCCTCTACAGTAGAAATTCCTATTGTAAGAGTTAATACTGAAACTTCCCCAGATTTTGTTAAAACTTCAGATGTGCTAAATTCGATCAGCGAGGTTGATCATAGTTCTTCTAGAATTTTAGAAGTTGTTCCAGAACATAAAGAAGATGAGGCTAAAAAGAATTGGTTTGTAAATATACCAATCATTAGAGTTGATAAAAAGTCATCAGAAGCAATATTAAATATAGATGCTTTATCTTCAACTGCAACTCCTGAAGTAGAACTACAAACTACAACTCCTAAAGTAGAACTATCAACTACAATTGCTGGAGTAGAACTTTCAATTTCATCTAGTGAGGTAGAACTATCAACTGAAGTACCGACTGAAGTAGAACCATCAACTGAACTACCTACTGAAGTAGAACTATCAAATACAACTGCTGAAGTAGAACTGTCAACTGAACTACCTACTGAAGTAGACCTATCAACTACAACTGCTGAAGTAGAACTATCAACTACAACTACTGAAGTAAAACTATCAACTAAAACTGCTGAAGTAGAACTATCAACCACAACTAATGGAATAGAACTAGTAACTGCAACTACTGAAGTACAAATATCAACAGCACCTACTGAAGTACAACTATCAACTGCAACTACTGAAGTAAAACTATCAAATACAACAAATACAACTGCTGAAGTAGAACTATCAACCGCAACTACTGAAGTAGTACTATCAACGACAACTGCTGAAATAGAACCATTAACTGCAACATTCAAAGAAGAAAAATCTACTGGAGAAGAACTATCAATTACAACTAATGAGGTAGAACTGTCAACTACAACTCCTGAACTAGGACTATCAACTGAAACTACTGGAGTTGAGCTATCAACTGTAACGGCTGAAAAACAACTATCAACTACAACTTCTGAAGTAGAACTATCAACCTCAACTTATGGAGTAGAACTATCAACTGCAAATACTGAAGTAGAACTGTCCTCTACAACTTCTAAAGTACAACTATCAAATACTGAAGTAGACCTATCAATTGCAACTTCTCAAGTAGAACTATCAGCTGTAACTGCTGAAGTACAGCTATCAAATACAACTTCTAAAGTAGATTTATCAACTGCAACTGCTGAAGTAGAATTATCAACTGCAACTTCTGAAGTAGAACGACCAACTGCAACTGCTCAAGTAGAACTATCAACTGCAACTACTGAAGTAGAATTATCAACTGCAACTACAAAAGTAGAAATATCAACTGCACCTACCAAAGTAAAATTATCAACTGCAACTACTGAAGTAGAACTATCAACTGCAACTACAAAAGTAGAAATATCAACTGCACCTACCAAAGTAAAATTATCAACTGCAACTGCTGAAGTAGAACTATCAACTGCAACGACTGAAGTAGACTTATTAACTGCAGCTTTGAAAGTAGAACCATCAACTGCAACTACTGATGTAGAACTATCAACTTTAACTGTTGAGGAAAAACTATCAACTACAACTACTGGATCAGATATATCAATTGTAACTACTGAAGTAGAACTATCAAATACAACTACTGAAGTAGAACCATCAACTGCAACTACTAAAGTAGAACATTCAACAGTAAATACTGCAATTGAACTATTAACTGCACCTATTGGAGTAAAATTATTAACTGCAAATCCTGGAGCAGATTTTTCAACTAAAGCTACTGAAGCAGAAGTATCAAATGCAACTACTGAAGTAGAACTACCAACTGCAACTACTGAAGTAGAACTATCAACTTCAACTGTTGAAGAAAAACTATTAACTACGACTACTGAAGTAGAACTATCAACTGCAACTACTGAAGGAGAACTATCAACCTCAACTGTCGAAGAAAAATTATCAACTAAAACTTCTGGAATGGAATTAACAACTGGAACTGCTAAAGTAGAAATAACAGCTGCAACTGCTAAAGTAGAACTATCAACTAAAACTACTGAAGAAGGATTACTAACTACAGCCAATAATGAAATGCTATTGGCATCTAAAATAGAATTTAAAACATCGACAACTGGATTAGAAATATCTAATATTTCTATACCAGAATCTACAACATCCCCTGTATCACTCAGTGTTTCATCTGTACCAGAAACTACAACATCCCCTGTATCACACAGTGTTTCATCTGTACCAGAAACTACAACATCTCCTGTATCACACATTGTTGCGTCTGTACCAGAAACTACAACATCCCCTGTATCACACAGTGTTACATCTGTACCAGAATCTACAACATCCCCTGTATCACACAGTGTTACATCTGTACCAGAAATTACAACATCCCCTGTATCACACAGTGTTGCGTCTGTACCAGAAACTACAACATCCCCTGTATCACACAGTGTTACATCTGTACCAGAAACTACAACATCCCCTGTATCACACAGTGTTACATCTGTACCAGAAACTACAACATCTCCTGTATCACACAGTGTTGGGTCTGTACCAGAAACTACAACATCCCCTGTATCACACAGAGTTACATCTGTGCCAGAAACTACAACAACCCCTGTATCACACAGTGTTGCATCTGTACCAGAAACTACAACATCCCCTGTATCACACAGTGTTACATCTGTACCAGAAACTACAACATCCCCTGTATCACACAGTGTTACATCAGTACCAGAAACTACAACATCCCCTGTATCACATAGTGTTACATCTGTGCCAGAAACTACAACATCTCCTGTATCACACAGTGTTTCATTTGTACCAGAAACTACAACATCCCCTGTATCACACAGTGTTACATCTGTACCAGAAATTACAACATCCCCTGTATCACACAGTGTTATTTATATACCAGAAACTACAACATCTCCTGTATCACACAGTGTTACGTCTGTACCAGAAATTACAACATCTCCTGTATCACATTGTGTTATTTCTGTACCGGAAACTACAACATCCCCTGTATCACACAGTGTTACATCTGTACCAGAAACTACAACATCCCCTGTATCACAGAATGTTAAATCTGTACCAGAAACTCCAACATCCCCTGTTTCACAAAGTGTTACATCTGTACCAGAAACTACTACATCCCATGCATCACAAAGTGTTAGGCCTCTACCAGAAACTACAACATCTCCTGTATCACACACTGTTACATCTGTACCAGATATTACAACATCTCCTGTATCACATTGTGTTATTTCTGTACCGGAAACTACAACATCCCCTGTATCTCACAGTGTTACATCTGTACCAGAAACTACTACATCCCATGCATTACAAAGTGTTAGGTCTCTACCAGAAACTACAACATCCCCTGTATCACACAGTGTTACATCTATACCAGAAAGCACAGCATCCACAGTATCACACATTGTTTTGTCTGTACCAGAAACTACACATGTATCTGACAGTATTATGTCTGTACTAGAAACCAAAACATCTTCTGAGCATCAAAGTAATGCAACTGAATCAGAAAAAGCAGCATCCTTTGAATCACAGATGATTACAACTGTGCCAGAAAATACAACATCCCTTATACCACACAGTGGGATATCTGTAACTGAAATGAAAACTTCATATGTAGCTCATAGTGTGTCATTGGTACCAGAAACGGTGATGTTCTCTGATTCTGATGATGTATTATCAATACCAGAAACTGAGTTGATGTCTGTACCTGTAACTTCTACATCTGTTGTATCACTCAGCTTGGTATCAGTTACAGAAACCACAACAACATCTGTATCACATGGCTTAGTTTCATTACTAGAACTCTCATCTTCTGATTCTATGATTCAGACGTCAGGGGTATCAATACCCAAAACTTTAGATAAAGTGGTATCAGTAATATCTACTTCAACAGGGCATGTATCAGAATTAAATAGTTTTCCTTCTAGACAAGACAGAGAAAGCGCCCCAGTCTCACCTGACCTTGTCGAATACAGAGTTCAAGACACTTCAGATGTTTTGGAACCTTTTAAACACAAAAGTCAAGAAGTTGTTTTTTTAACAATTCATGGGGCCAAAAATCTACCAAAGTCAGATATTCTAGGCAAGGGGGATCCATATGTTATCATATCTCATGGGCATACTCAGTTCAGGTCAACAACAAAAAAGAACACTGCAAATCCAGAATGGAATTTCGAAGTCAATATGGCTGTTACAGATGATCCAGTCATCAAAATCACAGTTTATGATGAAGATAAACTCACCCAAGATGATATTATAGGAGAGTTTGCTCTGGAGATTGAACATATTCTAAATAGCGAAAGTGCTGTAAATGCATGTGAAAAATTCAAGAATGGAGGGGAAGTCTACTATTCCATTTCTTTCCAACATGAGCACAGTGGACATAAAGATATTGGAGACAATGGAGATTCAAGCTTGATTAATATTCCATCAACTTATCATCTTCCTACTGGTGAAAATATAACAGTTTCCCATAGTATTCAGCTCCCCAGCAATTTCATTCTCGAATCTGTAACGACCACGCAGTCTGTTACTAAGCAAGAATTTTTCTCTCATTATCAAACAGATTCTCTTGGTGCTGAGATAATTACCATGGAGGAGGAGAAGGATAATCAAGCAAATCTTGTCAGGGAAATTTTCCTTCCTAATATAAGCCAGGTGACACTCCCTGAGCTATATGAAAACTCTGTTAAATATCCTCATGCAGTTATTAATGATGCAGAAACAAAACATGAACAAACAAAAGCAGCAGCAGAAAAATTAGGAGTTTTAAATGATACACCCATCTCTGAAAACCCAGAACCCCAAGGTTATGCCAGTTTAGATAAAAAATCAGAGAAATTTAATAGCACTTCCAAGCTTGAAGATGCTAATGAAGATAAATTGAAGATACCATCACTAGAAAGTGAACATGTTGAACTATTTGGAGAAATTTCAATGAAAGAGAAAATTTTGTCTGAAAAAAATGAAACAGTTGTACCAAGTCAACAAGAAATGGTGGAATCAGACAAAATTGATGAAAAACAACTTTCCATTAGTGATCAAAATGAAACCTTAATGCAGCTATTGGATGAAAGAGCCAACCTATCACAGTTTCTACCAACAAGTTTATTGGCCAATCTGCCGGAGGAAATGGCTGAAGCATTAAGGACTGAAGTATCAAGCCAGAGAATTAAAATGTTGAGTGACTTATGTGATGACAGCAAGGAAGAGATCCCTGCCATTTCTAACATTCCTGATGAAGAAAGGAACATTGTAAAGGAAATAAATGAATTAGTGGATACACTGGATGAAGATGCAGCTAAGCATGTTTATGAAGAAATTCAAATGATTCTTAAAGAAATTGATGATTTCACACAAAATGAAAAACTTGAAAATCTTAAAGAGTCATTAATTCAAATGCAAATGGAACAAACAAGGCTTTTACCATCTCTGCCCAAAGAACTTATATCTTCATTACCTAGTGATTTAGTAAAAGTCATTGAGACAGGGTTGAAAGATTCACTTTTGAATTTATCTCACCAACAAGAAACCATAGTCAGGATAGAAGATGACAAAGAAACTTCTCAACTAGAAAATGAGGAATTGAAGAATTCTTCTGAATCAAAAATGAATTCAGGAGAGGATCTAATGGAAGAGTTGATTGATCTTCAGCTTGAGCAGAAAGATCTAATTCATAACTTACCAAAAGACCTTTTAGAAAATCTTCCAGAAGAGTTTAAGAAGGAACTAATAATGGGAATCGAAAAAAGTGTTCAACAGATTGTAGATGTTGCAGAAACATCGGAAATAAATCTAAAGCCTATGGATGTAAATCAACAGAAAGAGTTAACTGAGGAGAAAAGTTATCTTTCTGAAGGGCTTCTTACATCAGAGATTAATGAGAACAATCATGACAAATCACAGAACACAGATCAAATAAAGGAGAAAAATAAAACCAATGAGAATTTTGATCAAGAGGAAGAAGAAGATGATGAAAGTGATGATGTGACACTTCCACCAACTCCAGCAGTAATGACTCCATGGTCTGTTGTAGCCGGATTACCTCTGAGACCTGGTGCTCCAAGTCCTGATGAATCTGATGGATACTTGGAAAGCCCATTTTCTCAACTAAAAACTCAAATTTCAATTTCTGATTCTGATTCTCAGTGCAGAAGAACTCTGTTTGAGAATCCACTGAAAAATCTTAATGTCCCAGTTTCAGCTGAGTTCAGGTCAGTTAGTCCAGAGGTTTTGAATGTGGCTAGATTGGCTGTGGATGAAGTAATAGAGAATGCAAAGTTCAAGGTATTAAATCTCAACACTGAAGTTTGCAATGATGAAATTAAAATTTTAAATGATATACCTTCACTTCAAATAAAGACAGAAACTACAATAGAAGAATGTTTTGAGGTTCTTGGAGATGTTGAATTTGGTGAATCAAATAAATCATTGAGCAAATTGAAAATTGAAGACACAGTGGAACCCAATATAGAACTTGGCCATGATCAGATAAAAGCAAAGCCCAAGGAAATAGATGCAAATGAAGAATATTTCGAGAGAGAAACCAATAAAGATCAAGAGCTGCCTTGTGATGTGGAGGAAGTTGAGTTTTATCAAGAGGAAAATAGCCCAGAGTCTTTGATAAGACTAGCTTTGATTGCAGATATAATCAAACAAAGAGTAAGTCACATTCCCAAATCAAGCTTTGATCATACATACACTAGAACAGAGTCTAAGACCTTCGAATCAATTGAAGAAATTAAATCCAGTATTTTTGAAGACCTAGACAATACAAGATCTAACATAAAGAAAAGGAAAGTAATAATTGTTCAGAAAAAGATAGTTACAATTGTTGAAACAGTTTCAAAATGGTTAGACAATGTTGAGTATAAGATTCTCAAAGTAAGAAAGATTAGCTCCATCCAGAAGAAGAAACAAGAACTGAAGAACATCAAAAATGAAATAGAAGTCATTGAAGAAACAGTAGATGAGTTGATTGAAGTAACAGAGTTAGCTGTAGAGATATTCAACGAAGAGTCTCAAGTTACAGTTTCCTCTTGTTTGAATTTACTAAAAGAACAGTTCAAAATTGTCAAGCTGTCTCACCAGGATAGTGAGAATGAACTTGAAGAATCGGAAGAAAAATGGGATGAATTTTTGGATGGTTTGCAAATGGTTGAAAGTCTTGTAAAGGATTTACGAAACAATGTAGGATCTTTAAAAGAAAAAGATGAAGTATCTGAAGAATCTGCTGAAGCCCTGTCTGAACTAGAAACATGTAGTAAAGGACATAGGAACAAGTTGGCTTATCTTATTCTCACAGCAAAAGGACTTACAGATACATTACCAGAAAACAAGGTTCCAGAGAATTTGTTCACATTGCTTAATGAATCCAAATGTTTGGAGTCTGAGATCCAAAAGGATAGAGAAAAAATCATCACACTTATCCTTAGCAGACAAGATTATGAAGATACTTTGAGAGAGTTTCAAGATATTTTCATGATTGCTGAATCATTTTTCTCACATGATATTACTGTTCTTGATATCAAGCATTTGAACGATGAACTTGGGAGACGAAAGAAATTTTTCTTAAACTTGAGTCACTGCCTCCAGATTCTCAATTCCAACCAGGAAATGCTGAGCAAAGAGTTAATTGAATTCTACGAAGAAAGTCATCAATCAATTAACAACAGAGGTCTAAACATACTAAAGCAGGGAACAGAGCATGTTTTCAACATAGATATGGTGATTTCGAAATGGTCAAGTGTTAATGAAAAATGGAATGACATGAATAATCTTGTAGCAAAGATTGAAGTAGACATGAGTTCACTGGTTTCTATAACAGCAGATGAAGTGTTTGAAAAGCTTGTCATTTTGAAAAGAAATATGGTCAGCTTAGAGGAGATTAATAGTGAGCTTATAAATCTGAAATCTGATGTAGAGGGTATTAAGAAGACTGTAAACTCCCCTGATCTTGCATATTTACCTGAACCTTTGAACGGCAAGGTTTCACAGTTAATTTTCATTCATAAAGAAAAACTGCATCAGTTGAGAGAGTTCTTGAACCGTTGGCAAAGATACGAAAACATTTTGTCTACAATTCAAACATGGCTTGCCATGGTCGAAAACCAAAAGATGAACACCCAATCTCAGAAAAATTTGCTTCTGTCTGAGTTGAGAACATACAAAGATTTAGAAAAAGAAGCCAACTCAATATTTTTTCAAGCGTTAAGCATACTTCCTATGTCCGATGAAGACCTACAGTGCCAACTGCATGCACAGCTTGGAGAACGAATTAATGCGTTTGAAAAAAATCTTTTGATCATAGAGGAATCTGTTGAAGCCCCAAAAGAGCTCCTTGAAGTATTAGATGTCATGAAAACAATAAATGAGTTTGCATCAGGTTCCCTTCCTATTATACAATCAGAAGAAGAGATCATTACCTTGATAAATAAGCTAAATTTCATGCTAAAAACTACAGAAGAATTAAAGGTAATCTTGGGTCATTTGACAGAGAATGATTCCGATCTAGGAAATCTGGAAGTAATTGGAAATATGTCAAAAGATCTTAAAAGTGCTCAAGAAAAGATTCAAAGAGATATTTCTAAAACAAGATGTGAACTTCATGTGGCTGTGGAGCTACGCGAGATGTTGGCATCTCTAGATTTAGATGTTAAAGATCTAAGAGACACTGTTGAATCTGGTTTTGAGAAGGTTTGCCAAGAATATTCAATGCTCAAGAGAACTAAAAATCTCACAAAGGTAATAAAAAATTACTAAATTTTAAGATTGATGATTATTTTAATCACTTTTTATTTCAGGTCATGAGAACCAATTTTGATCAACTATCAGAGAGAAAAACCAAGATTTTACTCCTCCTTGAATTTCCAATGCAGAAGAAGATTTCAAAGTTTCAGTCCATGGCCACGATACTAAACCTGATCTGTACCAACCTAGAACAGTTGGGCACATCTTTATCAAACTTGGAGCTGGAAGTGGAGGAGAAGGAGTTGGTGTGGGAGGAGTTCATCAAGGAGTTGAATGCTCTGAGGAAGGTGAACGGAAGGAACACATTTTTCCAGGAGGTGCATCAGGCCAGGGGGCACATTGATCTAGACAGGCTCAGAGCTGCTTGTGTAAACATTAAGGTGTATTATTTATTTTCTCTATTTTCCATCTTTTGAAATATTGCGTTTAAAGGGTGCTTCGCGCCACTCTTTCTTTTAATACTTTCAGCTTTTTGTTTTTAATCTATCTGCAAGTCTTTCTTCTTCTACAGTTGAAAGAAAAAACAACAAATACAAAATTCTTCTATTTTCTTTTTTCGTTGGTGGATTTCAACATCTTTTAAAAGTAAACTTTTTTTTCCTAATCGGTTCAGCCATTTTGACGTTAATTAGATCCAAACAAACAGCATAGCAACATCTACGAAAATGTAGTTAGATTGAACTTTGGAATATTTTTTGGATAACAAATCTTTCCAATTAAATGATTAATTTATGTTTACTTTAGAATGTTCAAATAGATCATCTGATGGAAGAAGACAATATTTCCAGACTCAAGGAATATACAAAAAAAATATGTCAAACCATGGTTTTTAGATTTTATGGTCTATCGGTTATTTATATTTTCTTCTTTGAAACTAGGTTTACTGTTTTTAATTGATCAAATGATATCATATTGAATAGTTTTTGAATATGACGATTTTATGTATTTTGGTCCAGGTGGCAGGTAGTAGGTTAACCAGCCTACTCAATACACAGAACAGTATAGAGACTCAAACACAGATAGAATCCGCCATAGTTTCATACAATACAGTCTGCTCAAGTCTTCTAGGTAACTAAACAACAGACTATTAGTAAATCTTGTATTTTACAAGTTGAACGCATTGTTTACTATAAAACTTATCTGATATGTATCTACATCAAGCCCAGTTCTTTTATCGCTTTCTGGATTCCCCTTTGTATGAATTTTGTACATGATAATAATAATATAGTGATATGTTTCTTTATTGCTTCAAGATTAGGTTAGTTTAAAACATTTTCTAGACCGATGTTGATCATAGCCAGGGAGCAATACTGCTGAGCGCTGTTGCCACAAAACTAACAATGCATATTTAAGATGCATGTATTAAAATGAAAGAGGTTCGCCATGGGAGAGGGGGGTCCAAAAGTGTTTTCAACAAACAAAAATTATAGTGAATCTTCATTTGACTTATTTAAAGTCAGAGTTTATTATAAATCATTTCTTAACGGCTAGTGTTATTTAATAAATTTCTTCAATATCACTTCTTTAATGTTTAATAAGCTTAACATTTTTGATAATCATTTAAATAAACATGCTTGAAATATATTAAATAATCATTAAAATAAACATTCTTAAAACATGCTCTTCAACGTAATGAATTTATCTCATGATATTCATGATTTCATTTAGATACCTTGACCCGGTATACCAGCAGTGTCTTACTGTGGGAAAGATTTCTTCAGAACTCAGCTGATATTAGGACCTGGATATTTACTGCTAATACAAACCTCAGGTAAACATAGTACCTGGATATCTGGTGCTAACTTAACCCTCAGGTAAACATAGGACCTGGATATCTGGTGCTAACATAACCCTCAGGTAAACATAGGACCTGGATATCTGGTGCTAACATAACCCTCAGGTAAACATAGAACCTGGATATCTGGTGCTAACATAACCCTCAGGTAAACAAAGTACCTGGATATCTGTTGCTAACATAACCCTCAGGTAAACATAGAACCTGGATATCTGGTGATAACATAACCCTCAGGTAAACATAGGACCTGGATATCTGGTGCTAACATAACCCTCAGGTAAACAAAGTACCTGGATATCTACCACTAACATAACCCTCAGGTAAACGTAGAACCTGGATATCTGGTGATAACATAACCCTCAGGTAAACATAGGACCTGGATATCTACCACTTATAAAACCCTCGGTTAAACATAGTACCCGGATATCTGGTGCTAACATAACTCTCAGGTAAACATAGTACCTGGATATCTGTTGCTAACATAACCCTCAGGTAAACATAGAACCTGGATATCTGGTGATAACATAACCCTCAGGTAAACATAGGACCTGGATATCTGGTGATAACATAACCCTCAGGTAAACATAGAACCTGGATATCTACCACTATTACAACCCTCAGGTAAACATAGGACCTGGATATCTGGTGATAACATAACCCTGTAAACATAGGACCTGGATATCTACCACTTATAAAACCCTCGGTTAAACATAGTACCCGGATATCTGGTGCTAACATAACTCTCAGGTAAACATATAACCTGGATATCTACCACTTATAAAACCCTCGGGTAAACATAGTACCTAGATATCTGGTGCTAACATAACTCTCAGGTAAACATAGAACCTGACTATCTGGTGTTAACATAACCTTTATGTAAACATAGGACCTGGATATCTGGTGTTAAAACAACCATCAGGTAAACATAGAACCTGGATATCTGGTGTTAATACAACCCTTAGGTAAACATAGGACCTGGATATTTCAGACTTATCAAATGTTCACAGGAGCAAAATAATACCCTGCAGTGGTATAAATAACTAATATATTTCTTGCCGAATGACATCTAAAACCAAATACTCTTTCTGAAATGGCATTTGAATAAAAAACGTTTCCTTTTAAATAATAAATGTATTTCCTAGACAAAACCATTATACATATATTTCAGGAAATCTTAATTTCCGCACGATTATATTTTCCGGAATAAAAACCGATCATTTTGTCCAAGATTGATGAGTTTAAATGATGAATATTTAAAGATAAATCATTTTTTAGGGGGATTGAGCTGAAGCTTCAGACCGATGGAGATCTCGAATTTATCTATAACGAACTCAAGGTAGGAGGTTTATATGGTGTATATTTTCTTTCTTCAAGTATAGGACTGAGTACTGAGTAGACAGATATAATTAAAAACTGAAATTACCTCTGCCTCTCTTCCACTTTCTTCAGGAATTGTTTTTATGAGGGTTAGAAAACAGAGGGAGGATTAAGTTATATCTAAGCTTTTCCTGGTTCTTAAAGTACAGACTTATATGGTGTTTTGAGAGATGACAGCTTGTTTTTAAAACAACTTTGAACAAGAACTAATCATTAGAACCAAAGGTTAAAGAAGTAAGACAATTATTAAGATGGATGGATTCAGGTCAGAAGGAACTCAACCTCGCCAAATATAAACAATTCGTAAATGCCAATCCCCTACATACAACAATCGATTTCCAGATCAAAATTAGATTTATCGTAATTTTAGTTTGAATAAACATGAAATATGCGTAGGCACGTACAAAATAACATACGCTTATTTTTCTTCCTATTTCCGGCTTCAATAAAATTAACACTCGCCACACATTCTAATTTTCTAATTCCGATATCTTCACATTTAAACTAACGTTTGATTAAATAGTTTAAAATATCAATAAATGATTTACACCATCAGGTTTCAAAAACAAAGCGAAGGAATCACAAAACCAGAAGAAATGAGAAATGAGAAATCCATCCTAAAAGTGTAGAACTTCGCGGGCGTCATATTATTCAAATTTACAAGGAGGAAAATATGAATTTATTGCTATATATTTATATTTAAACTGTATTTAACATCAAACAAAGTTTATTATTGAATTTGAATTCATTATATGCTACTTGCACTGACAAACCTAATTTTTAAACGCTTTTAAAATATAAAAAATGCTTCAAAGTTTGCTACATCTATTACATCTATTTTAATATTTATAGATGGGGATAAGAAAATGAAACAATTTATGAATATTTTTGTCATGGCTTCGACATTTCAAGTACAGGGTGTCCCAATAAACATGGGAATTCAGTGACGAATTCGATATCGTCTTTTTAGATAATTCTTTGATTTAGTATAGTGATACCTACTGAGAAAGCTGTAATCTGTAAGAGTTTCGTCTGCTATGTTCACAATTTGTTTGTTTATGTTTTGACTGCATACGGTTGTACATAGTAAAACAAGAAAATTACAGTATACAAACAGAGTAAACTTGTCCGTCTTCACTGTTCTTCTTGCGGAGATATTATAGACACATCTTTACAGTCTTTTATCCTTTTCATAAAATAAACTCTAGCTGACATAATACTATTATGGCTTTTGAAATTAGGAATTACAATGCTAATTCATAACAAAGACGATATCGAATTCGTCACTGAATTCCCATGTTTTTTGGGACACCCTGTATATTTTCACAATTAACATAAACCTGTATTGTTTGACATTCAACACTGCAGATTATACAGAACTTTTCAAAAAATATAATTAGATAAAAAATGTTTACAACAGTTGTATAATTGAGTTTGTTTTTCCCCCTTGTTTCTCAACCTTACATAAAGGTTCAAGATTTTTATTGTCATTTTCTCCAACTTGTTCTGATTCACAGGATAAACTTCTAGAGTTTTTACACAATTTGTTGCAATCCTCAGAGCTAAATGTTCTTTGCTTCGGAACCTGTATTTCGTCCTATTCAAATTTAAAGGAATTGAGTCTTTGCCACAAACTCTGATTTTCTAATCACTATATCTTTGGAACCAAATGTTGTAGACCTTAGATATTTCAAACTATGAATTCTGTTAGATCAAATAATCTGAGTTTGAAATATCAAAGGTTTACACCCTCGGGTTCTAAAGTTATTGAGGTTTAAATATTTGATTTTGTTCCAAAGACTCAATTCCTTTATAAATTAATTATTAATAATAAATTGAATGTGTTCTAATGAGAAGCTACCTTGTAACTAATATTTATCATACTTTGTGAAGTTTTATTCAACAATCCATCTTTGTCCTAAACAAATATTATTTAAAAATTCTTTTAATATCTCAATTTAGAACATTTTATCATAATCTATTTTCTATATTTGCCTGATTTTGAACAAAACTAGCCAATTCACTGGATTCACTGCCATTACTACTCAGAGAAAGAACTAAATATCTTAAATTAATTGAGAAATTAAATTAAGAAAATTTTATTAAAATTAAGATTTGGTACGGAAGATCAGAAATTGTAATTTGTGTTGAAAATGTTCAGATTTACCTAAGTTTAGAATAAAGCAGAAGAATAGAATATTTTGGAAACTTGAGCAAAATCTTTCATATTGCAGACTAAAAGTTAAAACAAAAAACTTTAGGTAAGCTAAGCAATTTAAAAGTTTGAAAACATGATGGGTGGATGTTGTCAAGACCGATTTATATATTTTCATAGAAGATAAAAAAATGATTAACTAGAATTACTTTTATGTACTTGAAAATAGTTTGTGTAAAATATTAATTATAAATATTTTATCTTTCACATGACAAAACATTTCTAAGTGTTTTTTGTGATGGGGAGCGGGTGGATTACAAGTTTCAGAGGGGATCTAATAGGTGTAGGTGAAAATTTTAGCAAAGTTTGTGATACCACGGTTTATTAAGAATTGTAGAACTGTGACCAACCACAGCAGGATCAAGTAAATATCCTTATTTTGTATTCAGGTCAGGTTCATTCTTCTCTTTGTCAACAAACTTTACCCTTTCTTTCTGATTGATTTGCCGAGGGGAGGAGGGGGGGGGGGATTCTAAACTTTATATTTACAAACAGGATGATAGAAGGTAGAATTTTGAGAAAGATCAGGAAAATTTTAAGCGATGGAATCCTTTTGAAAAGGTTGTCCAAGAATGTTCCATCAGAAAATATTTCTTCAACCGTTTTGACCATTTCAGTTTCTCTCAAAAGCTCGGGAAAAATCGTTGTAATGTTTTTGTTGTACATTATTACGGTACGGTACATTATTATTTACGGTATTAAAAAGTTGCGGCTTTATAATAAAGTATTATATAAAACTGGTTTTTATTTTTTCTTAAAATGATTTCCCTGTTTTTCAAAAGGATTATTTGCAATCTTAAAAAAAATTATAATAATTTTTTGGGACTTCTTAATTAATCTCTTTTTTAAACTTGAATTAAGATGTTTAAACTCTTTTAACAATCCTTCTAACCTGGTGAACTTCCTCTCCTACTGGCAGTAACAACTGTAACCGTCTCACAGAAACTAATGCTGGGTTTCCGCTCCCTCTTTTTAAAAAAAAATGTATCTGTATTTTTTTCATTAATGATTAGAATATTACCTCCTTTAGTGATGAGAGGGATAAGCAGGACTGTGAAGGGTTTATGATTTTTATTTTAGAAAAGTGGTCGATTAGGGCTAGAAAACAATGCTAAGTTTATTTTATAGTTTTTTGATCTAATGGTCGAGAAATTTTCAAACTTGAACGGAATTCTAAAGAATTTTTGAAGAAAGCAACTTAAAAGATTTATTTCTTGGGAAGAAAGGGGGTGCAGCTCATGCCTCATATTTTTGTACTTTTTATTTGAAATACTAAAATTTCCTGAAAATATTATAATCATATTTTACTCTTCCTTTGACGGTGATTCCTGTTTGAAGTCTAGGCTATTTAAGTCCTGCTGATCCAAACCAAATATAGAGGGACGCCGCTCTAGGTCAAATTGATAAGTTAGGTACTTTCCCAGGGGTATTTTACCAAGCGGCAACTTCCCAAATGTGGAATTTCCCAAGCGACAACTTCCCAAGTCTGTCCTAGCCGCAGCGTTCGGACCCCATAGCCTTTTATAGCCGCTATGCTCGGCCCTCTAGGCATTCCTAGCCGCAGCGCACGGTCCCAATTGCAACCCGCGGTGCCTCAGAGGGCCTAACCTAACCTTTGGGAAGTTGTTGCTTGGTAAATAGCACATTTGGGAATTTTCCACTTGGGAAATTGATACTTGGGAAGTCGCCCTTGGGAAATTGCCTTTGGGAAAGTACCTAACACCTTTTGAAGTACATGAGAGGCATTGAGTGGTCAAAATTTATTAATATCGAGTAGAAGTATAATCAAGTATGGATAATTGAACTGTTTTTTGCCAGTGGTTCAACTTGATCCTATTTCAACCATATTTTTATCGTAGATACTTATCCAACTTCTTAATCAAATTAATTAAATACGTGTAATTAAATTGTTTAATGATAATTACCTAAAGATATCGGAACCATCAATCTATTTTCACTATTGTCCTAGAAAAAAATAATTTCTCGCAGAATACAGATATCATTTATTTCTCTATCTCTAGAGAATTGTTATATTTCAGAGAAATAATTACATTTCTTGAGAAAGAAATCAATTTCAGAAGTGGAGAAAAAAAACTGAAGATTTAAATTTTATACAAAAATAATTTATTTTTGCCTGAGAGCTTCCTTCTTCTTCATCATTCAGTGTTATTGTTATACATGGAGTAAGCTCTTAAATATTTTATATATTTAAATGAAGAAACTTTAAAATAAAAGCTAATTTCTTACGTTTAGAATATGGAGAAAGGAGAGTCTTATTTTTTTCCCAGGCTAAATCCTTTTCTTCCATCTCAAGATCTTCATATATCGAACCATATCTATTAATATCTTATTCGTTTTTTGTAAAACTTCCTTGTACCTCTCCGCTGAAATATCTAACAGATGTTATATGTTATATATATATCATTGAGGTTTCTTCTGAATGTTCTTTTGAGCTGACAAAGTGATATCATAGATAAAACTTTTCCTAAAGATTTTTGTCTTGCTCCTTTTTATTTAATGATTTGTTTTACTGCCTTTTGGACTCCTTTACCTCTTTAGTAGAATTTTAGTACTCCTATACCTCTCTAGAAGGGTATTAGTACCCCTGTAGCTCTCTAGAATTGTATTAATACTCATGTACCTCGATCTTTAGTAGGATATCAGTACTCCTGTACTTCTCTATAAGGACATTACTACTCATGTACCTCTCTAGTAGTTTATACGTACTCCTATTCTTCTCTAATAGTGTTATAGTATCCCTGTACCACTCTAGTAGTGTATTAGTACTTATGTACCCCTCTAGTAGTGTATTAGTACTCATGTACCTCTCTAGTAGTGTATACGTACTCCTATACCTCTCTAGAAGTGTATTAGTACTCACTTACCTCTTTAGTAGGATATCAGTACTCCTGTACTTCTCTATAAGGACATTAGTACTCATGTACCTCTCTCGTAGTGTATATACATACTCCTATACCTCTCTAGTAGTGTATTAGTACTCATGTACATCTCTAGTTGTGTATTAGTACTTATGTACCTCTCTAGTAGTGTATACGTACTCCTTTACCTATCTAGTAGTGTATTAGTACTTTTGTACCTCTCTAGTAGTGTATTAGTACTCCTGGCAAGGGAAGGTTTTCTATTCATCTCGTATATGGAGAGGTGAGAGACCGAACAGGAGCTGAGTAGAATATTTTTAAATTATAGAACTGAAGAAGTGTTGTTGTATCGCTGATATTTAGATTTGAAAGGTCTCATGAAAATGACAAGCTAAAGATAAAAATATATTCTATTTTCCTCTGCAAACTCTGGTTTCCATCTGTAGTAGGAGAGGAGGATGGAGGAAACTAAACAATATTATAGAATATAGATATTTTATAATCTTGTATTATCATGTTCAATCTTATAACTAGCATGATAGTTTGGGTATTATAGGGATACAGGGAATTAACTCTAATCAAAACAATATTGAAGGAAAATATTGTAAAAGATTTTAAGATCTGCAATTTTCTTCTTATGAGATATTTTGATAAAAATTAAGATTTAAAAAAAATAGATCCATCCACGTATGGGAAAAAGGTGCATAATTGAACCAGGAAACAATAATTGTTTAGAATCTTACCTCTTCTTTAACAAGACCAATTGTAGCAATTGATAAGGTCGAGGATATTAGTTGCTGACAGGTTGAACCTTTCCTTCTCCCATCCTCATCATACTCAACCTAGATACATCCTTACTCATCTTTCTCGACCTAGATACATCCTTACTCATCCTTCTCAACCTAGATACATCCTTACTCCTCCTACTCAACCTAGATACATCCTTACTCATCCTTCTCAACCTAATACATCCTTACTCATCCATCTCAACCTAGATACATCCTTACTCATCCTTCTCAACCTAGATACATCCTTACTCCTCCTACTCAACCTAGATACATCCTTACTTATCCTACTCAACCTAGATACATCCTTACTCATCCTACTCAACCTAAATACATCCTTACTCATCCTTCTTAACCTAGATACATCCTTACTCATCCTTACTCCTCCTACTCAACCTTGATACATCCTTACTCATCCTTCTCAATCTAGATACATCCTTACTCATCCTACTCAACCTAGATACATCCTTACTCATACTACTCAACCTAAATACATCCTTACTCATCCTTCTCAACCTAGATACATCCTTACTCATCTTACTCAACCTTGATACATCCTTACTCATCATACTCAACCAAGATACATCCTTACTCATCCTACTCAACTTTGATACATACCTTTACAGGAAAATCTGACCGTTCGACAAAATCTTTATAAACTGTTTCGAGTGTTCTGCTGGTTCTACCCCTAAAAGTATGGATTATGAAGAGACTTAGATATGCCATAAGGACTTCTGAGTTTGTGCTAAAGGGGATTTTTCAGCTTTTTGAAAATAGACATGCTATGAATACCCAACTTTTTTATGTTAAAACACAGCTATGCCTATCTCCGCCAAAAGATGTTCTTGCAGGCAAGAAGAGGATGATAATGATAAAAAATATAATTCATCTTTTTCAAATTGATTAAAATGGTTAAGAAAATTTCTCACTTCCTGAAGAAATTGCACATGAGTCCAACAAAGCTCGTAGCGTAGATGAAGAGAACAAAAATTATATATTTGTATGCATTCTCACTATCATCATAATATATATTCTGCTGCTTTATATCCTTAACAATAGTTAGATGTAAACAAGATTAATTCAAGTTTATGTTAGTGTATGTTTATGGCATATGACAGGCATTAAGAAGTTAATATCTTGCAACTCTTTAATATTCAATTTGAAACTAACTAAAATACTCGGCGTTGCCCCAAGTATTTTTAAACGACCTCCTTTTTTAAAGGTACTGTAGGCCTTATTTCAAGTGTCAACGTGCAATATTATTATAACCCCTTAAACCTTTGACAGATCCTGACCTAATAATCTATAGAAACCGTTGACTGGTGACGGACAGATTGCAAGCGGTTTTATATTAAAGATTTATTAATATTTAATTTATAATAGTCGCAGAAAGTAAATATTTGGAAGTAGAATATTCGCGATTTTTGTGGAATATTTTAATTGTAACGTTAGCTCTTTTGAGTTAACACTGCGCGCTGCATTGGCGTAACTCCAGTTTTTATGGCAATTCGAACACAATTTTAGAATTAAACACACGGAGTTTACTGCTTAAGATGATCCGTCAAAGTTTAATGGAGGGTCAATTAAAATTAAACTTACAGTCCCTTTAAGTGTTACGGTGGAAGTGGAAAAATGAAAATTGTATTACTTAGAACTTGTTTCATTAATTGAAAATAGAAGGAAATATAATTGTGTAAAGAACATGGCGGGGATACAGACAGCATTTTAATTAAGTTTAGTTTTTTCTATTTTCTTTATATTTCTTTAAACTTTGTTTATCTTTGTCTTACAACTTTTGGGACTAATGAAATAAACTGTCAGAGAAAACTTCCAAGCTACCGAATGTTTTTATTCTTGAATTTCAAGTTAGAAATTGCATAACTTCTTTCACCTTATTAGATTTAGAGATATTTTTTATCATGAGTGATATATTTGTGTACATCATCTCAATCCTCTGCATCTCTGATTCCTAGTAAATCAAGAAAAAATTGGAGTTAAAAAAAATTAAAAATTTATGAATATTTTACCTTTGGCTGAGATGATTGGTTCATCACAGATTGAAAGAGGATCTTAAAATCTAAATTTGAAGTTTTTAAAAGTTAAAAAAAATTTATTTAAAATGCCTCAACTTGTACCTGAAGTATTCATTTCTTATTTTTGAAATAATGACTTTGGTTTAGTTGTTTTTGTCCCTCCTGTTCCCAGGCATCTAAAGCCAAGAGAGCTAGGAGGAGGATGTAAAGGCCAAAACTGCTTGAATTGCGTGACAAAAGATTTTGATAGAGACGAGTATAGGAACAGGGATGTTTATTCTCTCATATATCCTTACACAGAATTGGATCTAAATCAGTCGTAAACCGTCTAGGTTTTCAACCTTTTTGAATAGAAACTGGAGACGTAATTTTAAAAAAGATTCCTTTTTAAGAGTAGCATATTTGACTTACAAAGATAAAATAGGGGAAACAATTGTCGTTTTTCTTCTTTAAAGAGAGTGTTCGCGAAAAATGAATGGGGGTATAGGTTTCCGGCGAAAATTGAGCGCTTTTGATCGCTACTAATCTTACTTTTAACTGTTGTGTCTATAAGGAGAAAATTGTTAAAAACAACTTATACTGAAGAACGTAGCGCCCATAGAAATTTAAAAGTTGCAATATGACTCGTATCATAAAATAATTAATTTAATTTCAAACAAATCATTCAGATATTACACACAATAGTCATCGATTATTTTTCGACGCATTGGTATATAGTTAATATTTCATAACATTTATTTGTTTTATATACAGTGCACTTAAAACGACTTTTTTTCGCTCGGTGTCTCAGTGACGTGTAATCATTCAAAGTATGTCGAGAGCAGAGACATCTGGCGGCCAACTATTTCGGCGTTTTAAGTGCATTGTGTACAAAACTAATATTAAATATTAACTCTACACGAATGCGTCGAAAAATAAACGATGACTATAGGCTGTAATCTCTGAATGATCTGTTTGAAATTAAATTCATTTTTTACGATCCGAGTCGTATATTAAAACTTTCTGAATTTGTATAAACGCTACGTTCTTCAGTATAAGTCGTTTTTTACAATGTTCTCCTTATAGACGCAACAGATAGAAGTACGATTAGTAGTGATCAAAAGCGATTATTTTTCGCAATAGACTCATACCCCCTTTAAATTTTTGCGAACACTCCCTTTAAAAAGTCTTGAATTTTGATATTATCGTCATCGTCTTTATAGAGGAACCACAATGAATTGTTAGCTTTTAAGATAAGGACATCTTATTCATCCTTGATCAAACAAAGATTTAAAGGGTACCGTGAATCGGACATGCCACCCTAAGCATTAAGTGTTACTTTCAATTTCTTTTACAGAGACCAAACTGGAGAAATATGAAGGGAATACAGACAGACAGACAGACAGCTATTATTATCCATCAATTATCCTAATCGAATTGTGTTTGAAGTGTCGCTACCCCTTGGTTCTTGGATTTATATTATGGACTCACTTGAACTTTTTTGCATTCCTAGACATTTACAGTTTAGAACTATAACACCATTTTTTAGCTTTAGTTTAGAAGGAGTAATTGGCAATGTGCTGTCAGCTTTTTGCGTGTTAGCATTCACACTCTGGATTATGGGGGGGGGGAGGAGAGGGCGTTATAAATTTTCAAAAATGTTACTTTTAAAAGAAGGTTTTCGAGTTTTCTTTTTCTTTTGGTAAATTTCGATATTCTTCTCTTATTTATTGTTATTTGTAGAGTTTCCAATAATCCTAATTATTCTAGGTATCCAACCCATTATCGAAACTTCCATCATTATGCGGTGATATTTTCTAGACAAATCAGTAATCTCGTGTAATATAGGAAACCATAGGAAAAAAAAAAACAGTAATCAGAGCCTGTTTTTTGTTTGTCTCAGCCGTATAGACAAACAGACAAGCAAAAAAAGATTACAAATTCTAGTACAGATGAAAAACACATTTCAAGGTTTTTTAAATTTATTTGTTTTTGAAGGAAAAATGTTATTACGTTGGAGTGAATATTAAACCCTGTTTTACCAGCTGTTCAATAAATAAGTAATATTCGTATAGTTGTAACAGTGTACTAAGCCTGAAACATGTTTCAGGCTTCAATATAAAAATAGAGACAAAATATACTCTTATATATATATTATATTGATATATCTCGAGATGTTGTCTATAACGAAGTGCTCGTAAAATGAAAGTGTTTAGGATGAATTCAAATCAAAGTTCCTTTCGTTTGGTACCATTCTTATTCCTATTCGATGTTTCTGAAAAGTGAAATTTCTGTTAAACACGTTCCCTTTAGACTCCATATATTCCCTTTAGACTCCATATATTCTAAAGCCGAGAGAAAGGTTGAGTAAAGTTTTGAGTAGAAGATTGCTTGTTAATCCTTTACTCTGAGAAATAGTGAAACTTTTAACAGCCTTGTCTCATCTTGCTTCTGTACAGTGTACACACACACTTACATACATACATACATATTTCTCATAAAGCTCTGTACAGTGTAAAGTGTAAAGTGTAAAGTTGACAGATTACAGTATGAATACGAAAGTATAAGATGAATACTGTAAGATAACTTTATCATTTAAAACTTCTTTCAACTAAAAAACTTCAAAAACAAAACGAGTTTTAGTAACTTGATAAAACTTGAATTTGTAACAAAAGCACTTCTTAAAATATACATGTTAAATAGAAATACAATACATTTGTTTCATAATCGCCAGAAACAGAACTACAAGAAAAAGAAATACTCGAAACAAGACGACTAAAAACAGAACTAAGAGAAACATAAATACTTGAAACAGAACTAATGGAAACAGAGCTAGAAGCAGGACAACTAGAAACAGAACCAAGAGAAACATAAATACTTGAAACAGAACTACTGGAAACAGAACTACTGGTAACAGAGCTACGGGAAAGAGAACTATTAGAAACAAAACTACAAATCAGAAAATCTATAAATAGAACTACTTATAATTTGAACATGAACTTGTTTTTATTTTCAACAGAAAAGTTCAATAATGTAATCTCTCCTAAAAAAAAACACATTTCTACAGTAATGCTTTGATGCAAAGCGAAGGGGTAAGAACTTCTTCTTATTCATAGTTTTTTTACAATGCAAACTGAAATAGGTCTTAATATAAACACTTTTATGTCGTCAGATATGGCTCCATTAACATTGAATAGTTTTTGTGTGACGAGAGAGAATGAAAGAAGTAGAATGAGTCTTAATATAATTTAATGATATACTCCTTCGATTCACAGCGCTTCCCCTTAAAGGATGACGCAGATATCTTTATTTTTTTAACTGAAAATAAGAATATCTACGTAATTCTAGGTTTAAAGAACACCGTTGTGAATCGGATAAGGAGGGTCACTTGAAATTCCATTTATAAAATGTCGGATTATTGAAAGATTTAAAACTTCACGTTATTTAAAATCAATGCTTAACATTAATGAACATTAATGAACATTAATGAACATTAATGACCATTTATGAACATTAATGAACATTAATGAACATTAATGAACATTAATGAACATTAATGAACATTAATGAACATATATGAACATTAATGAACATTAAAATGAATTGCTTCATTAAATCTGGTTCCTGCATATGTAACTGAAAAATTACAATTGTATTGCTGCATAAGGATAATATTTATAAGATAGTTTAAAACCTGATTTTGAGGAAAATATTTCAGTAATAATGTTTATAAATGTGCATATGTTGTTGAGCTAAAGGGGAAGGGTTTGAGGGGATTAAATTCTCTTAGTAAAATTTTAGTTGTTTTATATTTCTTTCATGATCTTAAGAATGCAAAATTTCCAAAAATAGTTAAAGCAAATAAAAAATGTTAAACTAAGTAGCTATTAAACACCCCTATGATGAAACGGGTCAAAGAAATGTCAGTTTTTAAAGATCTAGAACAAGGAGAAGATCAGAGAATCTAAAGCTTTCCGGTTATTATAATTCTGAAGTTTTGAAATGTACAGATTTTTTAATTTTAAAATCTTCTTATGTAAGTTTAGATTGTATAAAAACTGTACAAATATTTATACATTTCCCTGTGAATCGATATTAACGATATTAATTTTTCATTACTAAAATAACTGCAGTTTGCATATCTTTTGTTCGTATAGTGGAAGGTCAGAGTTCCATTCAGAAGAATTTTGAAGAAATATAAGTGTAATTATGAACTAAATTATTATAATGATCAGAATTTTGCCAACAACTTTTTAAAATTAAAGATAGAAACAAGCGCTTTGCAGCTTTGAAATCTCATTTACAAGAGCTACAAAAGTTAGCAAGGGTCGGAAAGATCAGACCAATGGCCTTTTCCAGACTAGGTCTCATTAGTTGACGAATAATATTCAAATTGTTATGGATGAACCAAGCCTGAGATTATATTAATTTTACCTTGTATATATATATATATATGTATATATATATATCTTGAGAAGTGTTTAATCTATTATATGTTTAGACTGTACTTGAAGATGAGAAGAAGAAGGAAGAGGCAATAAAAGAACTCAAGGAGATAACAACAGATATATGTGTTCAGGTAAATAGTGGAAATACTATTTACTTTTGTCTCCAACCAACATTTTTATTTTAGATTTTTGAGGGGTTTCTTGGTTTTATAGTTTGTAAACGCGTCTTTTATGTTTCTGTCAGTCCTCCACATTTGGTCTGCGTAATTTTGTTGTGTGTTTGTGTGTGAGTTATATTTGTGGGCGAGTTTGTGTTTGTGTGTGAGTTTGTGTTTGTGCGTCGGGGTGTGTTATTTTGTGAGCTTGTGTTTGTCTGAGTTTGTGTTTCTGATTATGTTTAATTTTATTTTTGTGTTTGTGTTTTTCTTTGTATTATTGTATTTTGATTTGCGGGATTTTGTGTGTGATAGTGTTTTAGTCCATATTTTATTTTTGGAGAGTTTTTGTTTTTATGCCAGTCTTTGTTTGTGTTAGAGTTTGTTGTTGTGTTTGCTAATGCGTTTGTGTTTTGGTATTCGTTTGTTTGTTTGGGCAGCATATTCTGCATAATATTCCTTTAATTTTCCTAACTGTATAATTAGGTTCTAATGTTTCTAAACAATATTAACTTAAAATATAAAGAACGGTTAATTATCATAAATTAAAAATTAGAATGAATGTGAACAATTATAATTATTTTTATTTTAGCTTAACATGGACGAGGGGGGACGATCTGCATTCATAGTCGAGGTGGACGATCTAACTCATAGAATAGTTACACTACGCGACACCATCACAAATCTATTTGACACCCTTAAACGACATAAAACGGAACAGAAATCCTCGCAAACGATCGTTGATGAATCCAGATCAGAACTTTGCAATATGACCAGCGCACTGGCAGTTCCAGAGCCTGGGTTAGATATCACTGAACTAGAACTGGCTGATCAGCTGATTGGAACAAGGAATCAGTTGATGAGAATTTGTGGAACTGAGGCTCGGCTTGCTGGTGTACGAAACAATGGTGTTCCATCTACTCAACTAGTTCCATATACTGGGTAATACATTTGTTATTTTAAAATATAATTTCTGCAATATCAAATAGTTAAAGCTTAATAGGTTTAAACCATAAGGTTAAAAATATAAAGGAATTAATAGATTAATGTTGGATGCAAGTAGATAATCAGTTGTTTTCAATATTTTTCTATTTTTTATCTTAACATCTTGATATTGCAGTGATCCAACGGCATCAGTAATGCAACTTTGGCAGCGGGTTTTTGAAGATACGCTGGAAAAATATAATAGGTAATTATCAACTTATTGTTAATTATAAATTAAAAGTCTTAATAAAAAATATTTTCAGGGTGTCTGCTAGTCTAGCCAACCAAGCTGGGGCTGGTACTTTACTCAAGGTTTGGGAAAACCATGTTGATCAGGTAAAGTTCAAAAATTTAACAATTTATTTGTAATTTTTTAAATAACGTATTAACCGAGATATTAATTTACTAAACCATGGGTTTATTATTAAACTGGTTAAAAATTGCAACTCAGGAACTTAAAATTATCATAACTTTCAAATATTTAGATAGGCTCAGTTACATTTGTCATAATACTTATGCCATAAATACATTTGCCATAATTACACTTGCCATAATACGTTTTCCATAAGTAACACTTGCTTTAAATTACACTTGTCATAAGTTAAATTTGCCTAAATGGTTACACTTAATTACAATAATTATAGTTACAATTTACATACCATAAGTACATGGAAGTACAATTAAAATATCTAATTATGGGACAGCTCATGAGCAATAATGTTAAGATATTGCTCTATTGGAAAAATATTGTTTGGTCATTAGTGTCCATGTCTAGCTCTCCCGGCAGCATTGTTAGTAACTAAAGTTGGGAATTTTCATAATTAAAAGATGGCTCAATTATTAAAAAAATGGTTAGATTTATATCTTTGGCAAATGTAACCATTAAGTGTTACTTATGGTAAAATTATTTATGGCAAGTGAAATTATGACAAATGTATTTATGGCAAAAGTATTATAGCAAATGTAAATGAGCCTTTATTAAGTATGTATATGACATAAAATAGCAAATGAGTAAATGTATTTGGTATCAAATATATTAATGCATGTTATATCGGATATATATCCAAAAATAAACGAACAGATATCGTATTAAATGTTGAATTATCTATATTTTAAAGAAGAAAGTATATTTAGTATTAAATGTATAACGTTGTGATGAAGTAAATACATCTTCTTTAGTTGGCAACAACTCAACTCAATATTAATATTTATATATATCACACAGTGCATCCATTACACATACATTACATATATGTATTTATCTTGTATGTATCTTTTTACTATTTATGTGCTAGTTGGAATACTAAAGCTACAGGGTTTCCCAAAGACACTGATTACTAGCAAAAAAAATCTGTAGTTTTATATCCCTGGATCTTTGCAACCCATGACTTTAAAAACCTTTGATATTTCAAATATTTGATTTATTTGTAAGAATTTTCAAAGGTCTACGACATCAATTTTCAAGAGGATTACAAATCAGAAATTTTAACGATCATATTTTACTATTTTTGTTTTTTATTTGTATAAAAATAACGTCGAAAAAATATAAAAACAACCTTAAAAGTTGGAAAAGAAGTTTTTAAGTAAACGTTAAGATTTTTGTGTTTTCATTTTTAAGGGATAGAAAGAAAAGAATAGAAAATGAAACTAAATAATTTATTTTTAGTATGAACTTTAATACACTGAGTGCATTCAGCTACAAAAGATTATTTGAAAAGCTAAAAGTTTATCCTTTTTTTCTATAGAAAAATGCATCAGAAAAAATAGTAAAATTTACTACACTCAAATCAAACAAAAATAGAGACAATTTCTATATCAAAGTACATTTCTGCAGTTAAGGATTGAGAGTTCAGTATGCTAGGAAACTTTGCCAAATTTTCCAAAAGGTTTGGATAATTCTTCTAATTTAATTTCTTTCTCCCATTCCACTCAATCCTTCTTCCTCATTTTAATCCATTCACACTCCATTTTATATTTTCTAAATATAAATATATAAATATTATATTTTTTTTATTTACAAATCAAATCAAATCATTCATTTATGATAATTTTTTAGTTTTTTTTTTCTCTGCAAAATGATTAATATATTAAGAATTATTAATTGTCCCAAGTTAACAGAGAAGTTTATTATTGGAGTTTATTTTCATGTCTTCTTGAACGTTGTAAAGGGGTAAAAAATCATAATCCCTGTTTTTGGGTCACCCTGTGGTTTGTGTACATATAAGACAGTAGAGTTCTATACTAGTGTTATTATTTTACATATTCTAATGTTTGTACTTGTAGTCTTTTCTAGTAAATGTGTTTAAAAAATATTTTTATTTAAGGTATTGAGTAACCTAGAAGAACCAGTTTCTACAAGCTATCAGAGCATAGGAGAACAACTCCGTCTTGGTTCTCTACATCGAGTTCTCCTAATCCAGCATCAGGTTCGTAACAATATTAATTCCTTCCCACTAAGGACCATGTCTGACTTTTTAAAAAAGTATCAAGAAACCCAAAAACCATAATGATAAGACTGAAATTTAAAATGTAAAACTTATTTCAAATCATACAATTTAGTATTTCTTAACACTACAATGGGCATTTATTCCTCTCAGTGCAAAAGTGTTTTATGCAATACAGTTTGGTGTAGTAAAAATTTGAAAAAACATTATTTAAAATTCAATTTTTCTTCTCTTACATTTGAAAAGCCTAAAAATAACTTTTAAAAGTTTTAATCTTTAAACTTTTTTCTCTTTTATAGGAACTAGTTCTTCGATGTACCGGGCTTGCTCCAGATGCTGTTCAGCAGGTTGCAGAAAAACATCATGCAGTCCTTGGTACTTTTTTTAATTAAAAGTTTTAAACCCAAAGGAAATGAACACTCGCTACCAAGTACCAACGCTAATTTTTTTTCACTATATCTTTACAACCTAATGGTGTAAACTTTAGTTATTTAAAACTTTGACTATATTTGTTCTTTCAGAGTTTATAGTTTGAAATATTAAAGGTCTTTGACATCTGGATGCAATATTAAATAATTTAAAAATTACAGTTTGCATTGGTAGTAACTTTAAACTAAAGTAAACTTCACGTAGGATTGAAAATTACAGTTTGTATTGGTAGTCAATTCAAACTAAAGTAAACTTCACGTAAGATTGAAAATTACAGTTTGTATTGGTAGTCACTTTAAACTAAAGTAAACTTCACGTAAGATTGAAAATTACAGTTTGTATTGGTAGTCATTTTAAACTAAAGTAAACTTCACGTAAGATTGAAAATTACAGTTTGCATTGGTATTCACTTCAATCTAAAGTAAACTTTACGTAGGATTGAAAATTACAATTTGTATAGGTAGTCACTTTAAACTAAAGTAAACTAAACGCAAGATTGAAAATTACAATTTGTATTGGTAGTCACTTCAAACTAAAGTAAACTAAACGCAAGATTGAATATTAAAATTTGTATTGGTAGTCACTTCAAACTAAAGTAAACTTCACGTAAGATTGAATATTACAGTTTGTATTGGTAGTCATTTTAAACTAAAGTAAACTAAACGCAAGAAAATCTTATATGTTTTCAACCATAACACCTCTTATTAAAAAGCTATTGAGAACAACAAAATGTTTTTATTTTTATTTTTTTTTTTGCGTAAAATTTAAAGTATAGAAGCTACGAGGTTACAAGTTCTTGCCACTAGTTTCGCATTCGAGTTGACTCCTTCTGTATAGTTCAATGTCGTTTTCGACTCCTTTGATTAAATACTTGAATTAGTAAATATTGCTTTTCATCATTTAGTTTACAACTTGGATATTATTTTCCATTTTAAAAGTTGACAAAAATGTGTCAATACATTTAAGATGTATTTATTAAAATTTGTGTGGTCTTGAAAATAGTACTGTGTAATCTCAACCTCTGAACCTTCCATAAATTTTCTTTTCATGTTCTTGAATGTTCGATTTAGCTTCAAAGATGCAATATTTATGTAAATAAAAAAATTTAAAATCCAACTTTAAACCAATTTTTTTCAAAATTTGATTCTATTACAAAGATGTTTATAAATTTATTCGAAATGTTCATAAAATCTGAAATATATTCGACCGATATTAACTATACTTTCTCCCTGTACTTCAAATATATTCAGCTGTAACAACATAACTATATTTTCGGCCAGTGTACTAACTATGTAGTACGAACTTAGACGGCCAGTATACTAACTATATATTATATATATTTATATAACAAACGAAAAATCGCGTGAAAAGACAAAAAATATATATGTGTACTAAACAAATATCTGAACTCCTAAACCATTTTTTTGGGAAGCAAATATATGCATATTTTATATTTATGTACATTTATATATTATTGTGCCATCGCTTAAAGCCTAATATATATTGGGATATAAATTTTCGAAATTTAGTTTTTTGATTGAATAATAAATTGACTATATATAAATACAATAAATACATTCAATATATACTTATATATATATTTGTCGTTGGTATATATATATATATTTATATATATATTATATATGTTTGTATCTAGATAAGTTGTGTGAGAGAAGCACTGTTCTTGTCACCAGGAAATCTATCTGGAATGAATATTGTCTAAATGCAGATAAACTCATAGCTTGGATCAGGTTAACATTCATTAATCAACATATTCATGTATTCACATTTAGCATTGTTTTTAATTCTGTTAGATTTTTTTAATTGGCAGATTTTCAGTGGTAAATATTGAGTTGAATAAATATATTTTCCATCTCTTCTTTCAAAATTCTATAATACTAGTATATCTGGTGTTTCTTTTTAAAAATTAATCCTTTTCAACTGTGGTTTATCTGTAACAGTGACTTGCAGAAACAATGGAATATATCTTACTTTCATATTTAACAGAAGAAAAAATTGCTCCGTTGTGAATCGAGAATCACGTAAATTACGATTCCAATCCCATTAAAAGCGTGTTTTCAAACAAGGAAACTATTTTATTATAATAAAAATTGTAGAACCTTTTTCCTATATATTATGCAATTCATTGAATGTAAATGTTGCGGTGCATTGAATATAAATTCACAACGTAGCAATTTTTTTCTCTGTTAAATATGAAAGAAAGATATCTTTTATTGTTTCTGCAACATAAATTAGCAAGTCACTGTTACAGAGAAACCACAATTGAAAAGAATTAACTTTCAAAGGAAAAATTATGAATGTATAGTTCATTCTTGATTCAGGGAGATGGAAAAGGAGAAGTTACAACTAAGCTTAAAGCATCTACCTGTCCGACGACTGGACAGGTTGACCCTGCAGCTCGTAGAACTCCTGGATAGAGTTCCTCACGGGGAGATGCTCCATAGGTACCTTAACTAGTATCATATTGTAAAAACGCTAGTTCGTTATAAAAAATGCGTATAGTGCAAACTTTTGGCTTATTTTTGGAAAACATATTTTTTTAACTTTTCTTTGTAATCACTTTTATAAAAAAAATGTTCATTTAAATAAAAATTTGAAATTAAAATAAATTGCATGTCAAATTAAAGTAAGATTTGTAATAAATAATAGTGATTAAAAATTTAAAGTACAGTATTAGAACATCTCTATCTAACCTCTAAGGGAAAATTACAGTGAGAGGGTGTTTGTTTTATTATTAGATTACTAGAAACAATCTAATTTTCTCCTAGAATAAAACTTAATTGCCCATTAAACTTTTAATTAAGTCATTTTACATATTACTTTTGATATTCTTTTTTGGATGAAATAAAATCCAGGAGATATCCATCAGAGAGAAGAGAACAGAGAAATGCAAATTTGAATATTTTATTTGTTTTCTAGAAGTTTGGTTAAACAGCAACTAGAGATCCAGCCAAACTTTGATTCAAGCTCAATATCAGCAGGTTAGGATTTTTTAGGATTTATCCGATTCATTTATATATTATAAAGTATAATAACTGTTAGTTTTATCAAAACTCAGGAACCATCTGACCGATTCGTCAGGTTAATAGTGTAACAAGCTACTGTACATTAACAAATTGATCACTGAACATGAACCTCAATATTTAAGTTGTTTAAAAATGCACGATTTTATTTGAAAATTTTTTCAATTACAATTAAGCAATATGAGGCCGAATTTAAAGAATTTGAGCCGCGGTTTAAATCCGCCAAAACCCGGTTTAAATTAAGCGCCGGCTTAAATCTTGAAACATTTGATACAATTTTAAGTGGAGCCAACCATAATTAAACCGCGGCTTAAATTTAAACCGTCGCTCAAATTCTTTAAATTCGGCCACTGGTAAATCTATTTTCAGCTCGCCTTGAACTTCATGGCTACCAGGAGCGCATCTCGAGTCTTAAAGCTGGACTCAAAACCTGGCTAGACCACCTAAACAGGATCAAACGCCTAGCGGTAGAATACGGAATTAAATGCGAACAGCTGACTAAGATCATTGTAAATGCACGAAATCACATGGATTCTGATCTACCAGAGACCAAGGAGGGAATAGCTGAAGATATAGTGATGTGCAAGGTTAGAAATATATATAATTTTTCCCCGGCACTTTACCCCCCTTTTTTTCCTCCATTTTTAACAACTGACCCCGTTTTTACCTGCATTGTGTAAAAGTACAATAATTTAGGAGCTTCTTGATAAGCTAATGGATGGATCTGAGACCCTTGACCAGATTTCAGATCTGCTTGATCAGCTACATCCAGCGGTCAGTCCGTCTGACATCAAGCAGAGCAGCCAGAGAGTCTGGTTGCTGCACCAACAGCGCTCAGATCTACAGCATAGAGTTGAACTCAGGTACAATATGGGTCTCCTTGAATTCTATCCGTGAATCCTCCCTTTTTAATTAACATTTTTAACATTGTTGTCGTTCAATATCCAACTTGAAAGGAAAGTTTGTTAAACCAGGTTTGTTAATGTTATGGTCAGCTCCAAAACTTTTACACATTTATCACAAACACATTGTATGTACAATGTACAAGGTAAAGTGTACAGAAAACATAAAGAAGTCTCAATTGTTAACCGAATTTCGATTTAAAAAATCTTCTAACTTTTTTTAACTGATGACATACTTCATATTTTTATATTTTCTGTGTTTTATATATCTAAGCTTTTTATAGTTTTATTGTTTTTATAGCGTTATTTGTGTATATATGTATTGGTGTTTGGGTTTCTTCCATGTGTGTGTGTGTGTTCTTGTTTGTATGTCTAATCTGAACCTAAAGATTTATATCAGGAAAAAGCCAATTTTTTCTCTTCATCTCCTGAATACACACTTACGCAGCACATTTGTTACAAAATATTATTTCCTTCTCAAGTTATAAAAATAAAAGTAAAAAATAGAGTGTCCGCAGTAAATATTATGATCCGTTGAATTTGTGAAATATATTTATCCCTGCTCTTCTGCGTCTGTAATATTAACCAATAACCCTGATCAGATACAATTGCCCTAATTCCTTCTTAAGCCTTCAATTACAATAATGTTCCTTCAAGCAGTCTCTTACACTATAAGAATGTTTTATGAACATTTTCTATAAACAGCTTGGTGTAAATGTTATATGAATCCTAAAAAGTTTACATTGTCTGAAACATGAGTGTACAAACATACGAGAAGATACACAATCAATATGTATTCAGCTTCTTCTTATATATTCCTATATTTACCCAAATACCTAATTTATATCCTGAATACTAGTGCTATGTAGTGGAAACATGTAATTTAACTTCAAACCAGAATTACTTACAAATTCTTTAATGGAGAATGTCAAAAGTATTCCGTCATAAATTCCAAGAAAATAAAAGTCCTCCTGCTCTTCCCTGCCATCCTTCCTACTATTCCCTGCCATCCTTCCTACTCTACCCTGCCATCCTTCCTACTCTACCCTGCCATCCTTCCTACTCTACCCTGCCATCCTTCCTACTCTTCCCTGTCCTCCTTCTTACTCTTCCCTGCCATCTTTCCAACTCTTCCCTGCCATCATTACTACTCTTCCCTGTCCTCCTTCCTTATCTCCCTTGTCCTCTTTCCTACTCTTCGCGGTCCTCCTTCCTGTTCTTCCCCGTCCTCCTTCCTGGTCTTCCCTGCCATCCTTCCTACTCTTCCCTGCCATCCTTCCTACTCTTCCCTGCAATCCTTACTACTTATTCCTGTCATCTTTCTTACTCTTCCCGGTCCTACTTCCTACTCTTCCCTGCCATCTTTCCTGCTCTTCCCTGCCATCTTTCCTACTCTTCCCGGTCCTCCTTTCTACTCTTCCCAGTCCTCCTTCCTGGACTTCCCTGTCCTCCTTACTGCACTTTCCTGTCCTTCTTCCCTTCCTGTTCTTTTCTATCTTCCTTCCTTCTTTCCTATCCTCTTTCCTGCTCTTCCCTGCCATTCTTCTCTTGCTTCCCGTTCTCCTTCCTGCTCTTCCCTGCTCTTCTCTGTTCTCTTTCCTGGTCTTCTCTGTTCTCCTTCCTAACTTTCTCTGTTTTCCTTCCTGCTCTTCCCTATCCTCCTTTTGCCATTCTTCCTTCCTTTTTTCTTGTCATCCTGCCTGCCCTTCTTCCTACCGTTAATCCAACCCTCCATACCTTGCCATCCTTACTGCCCTCCCTCCTGCCTCCTTCTTGCTCTCCCTTGTTCCTTTATACTGCCCCCTTATAAACCTGTTTCCTGCCCCCTTCCACCCCTCTTATAAGACGCTTTTCTACCTTCCTACCCTGCCCTATCTTGTCAATATATAGTAAGATAGATTACTGTATTTATACAGCTCCTGGTTCAAATACTGAAACAGACATGGTTTTCAGAAACATGAAACAATAAAGGTTTTCAGAAACATGAAACAGTAAATTTTTTAGAAACATGAATCAATAAAGGTTTTTAGAAACATGAAACAGTAAATTTTTTAAAAACATGAAACACTTAAGGTTTTCAGAAACATGAAACAGTAAATTTTTTAGAAACATGAAACACTAAAGGTTTTCAGAAACATGAAACAGTAAATTTTTAGAAACGTAAAACAGTAAAGGTTTTCAGAAACATGAAACAGTAATTGTTTTAGAAACATGAAACAAAAAAGGTTTTCAGAAACATGAAACAATAAAGGTTTTCAGAAACATGAAACAGTAAATTTTTTAGAAACATGAAACAATAAAGGTTTTCAGAAACATGAAACAGTAATTTTTTAGAAACATGAAACAATACAGGTTTTCAGAAACATGAAATAGTAAATATTTTAGAAACATGAAACAATAAAGGTTTTCAGAAACATGAAACAGTACATTTTTTAGAAACATGAAACAATAAAGATTTTCAGAAACATGAAACAGTAAATTTTTTAGAAAGATTGTACGTCATTTTTTACTTCTTTATTTGACGATAATACTGGATTCTTTAAATCATCAAATACTTTAGAAACTCTTTTTCAAACAGCAAATCACGAACTTTCTAAAACATGTTCTTGGTTTCAGGCTAATGAGTTAACACTTAATGTTTCAAAAACCAAATATTTTGTATTTAGAAATAAATCCATGCCGTTTGATGATCAGGGTTGTAATACCAAAATAGGAAATGAAATTATTGAAAGAATAGGTTTAACTTGCAAGGATAAATATTTCAAAGGAATTGAGTTTTTGACACAAACTCAGATTTTCTAATTCCTATAACTTAGCAACCCGTTTTCCTAGACCTTTGATATTTCAAACTATTAATTCTGGTATATCAACTAGTTTAAGTTTGAAATATCAAAGGTTTACACCATCAGATTGCAAAGATATAAGGGTTAGAAAATGTAAGTTTGTTGCAAAAACTCAATTCCTTTGCAATTTTTGTCTGAAAAGTGTTGAAAAAATTCTCCCTTTAAACATAATAAAGGTAGTTAATGAAAGTTTAATAAAATCTCAATTAGAGTGTGGTATTTTAGCATAGGGATCATTAACAAACAATAATATAGGAAAGTTATTTTATGAAATTATATTGTACTTTAACATTATTACTCACTTCATAGTGAATTTCATACTAAACGTTTTATAAAGTAATCATCGTGCTGTAATGTTAAATGAAACCTACAGGGTTTTCAGGAAATGTATTTATTATTATGTTAGCTGAAATATCTATCTTTCTATCTATGAAACATACAGGGTTTTCAGAAAAATGAAACAAACAGTTGAAATTTTCATTAATACAAGAAATCGCTTAATATATTTTTATCTATCTATCTATCTATCTATCTATCTATCTATGAAACATTCAGGGTGTGTCCAATCATAATTCAGGAACCTCTGGACCGATTTGCTTGAAATTTTAGTTTAAGGACTCGATTGAAGTTATTAGCTTAATTAAGTGGGTTGATATTTATAGAGAAAGTTTATTTTCCCGTCAGAGCTGGGTTTCCAAGCTAGTGTTTACATTGATGATGTATATATGTTTCCAAGCTAGTGTTTACATTGATGATGTGTATATGTTTCCAAGCTAGTGTTGTATATTGATGATCTGTATATGTTTCCAAGCTAGTGTTTACATTGATGATGTGTATATGTTTCCAAGCTAGTGTTTACATTGATGATGTGTATATGTTTCCAAGCTAGTGTTGTATATTAATGATCTGTATATGTTTCCAAGCTAGTGTTGTATATTAATGATGTGTATATGTTTCCAAGCTAGTGTTGTATATTGATGATGTGTATATGTTTCCAAGCTAGTGTTGTATATTGATGATGTGTATCTAGAATTGCTGAGCTCAACGAGGTTGAGAATGTATCCAGTATTCTGGCAGAGCGGAGGATACAACTAGATCATTGGATTCATGACTTTGTATCCAGGATACAAAATATTCAAGGAGGATTGGATACAGCTATACTCAGGTACACTTATAGATATCAATCTGTGCACACCCTTAATATTTTATCCTAAAGATTGCTAAGCATTTGAAACACAAAAATGACTTATTAAAATTATACTTTGGTAATATACATTAAAATATGTAATATTAATGGATCCATTATCACAATTCTACTTTGATATTTCATATACATCAAAATATATAATATTAATGGATACATTATCACAATTTATGTTTTTTATCGTTGACTCTAATGCATAAATATTACATACATTAATTAAACTTTTTCACGCATGCTTTCTGTATGCTGTGTGCACTGTGCGGACGATATAAAAATATATCATTATTCTTTCTATTTTTGGATACTTGGCATGCTTAAAGTTCTTGTTATATACATATCAACCATCTATCCAAAAGTTGGCTGTTTCGTTTATTTCATTTCATGGTTGATCATGTGGTTGGTTTATACGATTCTATTGGTTCTATTTGGATTAAGCTTTACATTAAGAACTGTGCAGCCTAGTCATGTTTCCCTTCTATATTTATATTAAATGAACTATCTCGGCTATGTATTGAACATTCATTCGAAAATTAATCTAATCTTCAAAAATTTCTAGATGCTTTTAAATTTTCTTTCCTTTTAAGAAATGGCGACAAAATACATTCATCGAATTTTTTAAAAATATCTAAATATTTAATATCAATAAAATGAAGAAGTTCTAGGAATTGCAAAATTTAATATTTTTAAAGGTTGGAAACAGATATGAAAGAAGAATTGGAAGCAAAGATAGAAGAAAACAAAACTTTTGTTTACCTTCATTCTCAACAAATGAGAACCCTTGGCAGTTCTAGGGATCAGGCTCGTTTCTCAGACAAGGAGGAGACAGATCCCTCTCAGGTTCCGTTCTCCGTGAAGGATGAAACAGTTTCCTCTCAGGTTCGGTTATTTGAGAAGGATGGAGCGGATGATGATTTAGAGAAGGTTTCGAAAAAACTATTTCTCAGCATAGAATCCCTGAAGAACACTCAGGAGAAAGAAAATGCTCTGAAGAAGAAGATCCAGGTAACTGAATTTGTGAAATTAAAAAAAATGGCAAAATATTTTTCTTAACCACGAAATAACAAACTTATTCAAAAGAAACTGAGTTTTTACCCCAAATAAAAATTTTCTAATCCCAATAGTTTTGCAACCTGATGTACACCTTTGATATTTCAAACCTAGACTGTTTAACACAATTCTTAGTTTGAAATATATAAGGGTTACGATATTAGGTTGCAAAGATATAGAGATAGGAAAATCAGAGATTGGGACAAGAACTAAGTTCCTTTATATTCTGGTCATGTGTACCATAAAATAACAAAAATACTACAAAAATATGTCCCATGAACAAGTGAACCATGACAAAAAAAAAATAAAATCTCAGATACACGAATAGCTGTCGTCTTTTGGCACAATTAATCTAACATATTAAAATTATACAGTAGCTAAAATTTGCTGATCCTTTTCAGATAGATTTAGAAGTTTAAAAGTATAAAAACTAAAATTTTTAATGATTAAAAATTAATTGAAATCTTAAAACTGAAGTAAGAAAAACTTAGCTGTTATTTGAAGAAAAATAAATTTTCTTCAACCTTTCAATAGTTGTGAAAAGGAAAGAAGTGTTAAGATGAATCGTGCTAAGTAGGTTTCTGCTGACGTAATCTTTCCTAGGTTCCGGGGACAATAAATTCAATCAAATATATTAGTTCAATAATAAACTATTCGGGATTATTAAAACAACCTTAAAACCCAACCAATTCCAAACTTTAATTCATACATCTTTGGAAGCTATTGGTGTAAACCTTTTATAATTAAACTTCGACTGGTTGGATCTATTAGAATTTATAGAAAGGAATTGAGTCTTTGCCACAAACTCTGGTTTTTAAATCCCTATATCTTAACAACCCAATGTTGTAGACCTTAGATATTTCAAACTTTGACTTCTGTTATATCAAATAATTAAAGTTTGAAAAATATAAGGTTTACATAATTTGGTTGTAGATATATAGGTATTAGAAAATTGGGATTTGTTGCAAAGACTCAATTCCTTTAGATTTTTAAATTCAATATTTTATTTTAACTGTTATACATAAATAAAGAAAATAAAATTTGTTTGAAAAATAGCTAATACATATTTTTGTTAGGACTGCATGGATTTGCTGAATGAATTAGAAGATGAGTTAACGTCTCCACTTTGTATCCCTTCAATGCAAGAGGAAGATTTTACCCGACTAAGGAATAATCTTGGGGTGAGAGATGTATTCCATAAACTGTCTGATTCAATATTTAAACTCATCCTTTTCTTTTTCTTTTATCTGGAATATTTTAAAATACTTTAAAGGAATTCAGTCTTCGCCAGCAACTCAAATTTTCTATTTCCTATATCTTTGCAAGCTGATAGTGTAAACCTTTGATATTTCAAACTTAGATTATTTGATTTAACAAAATTCATAGTTTAAAACTCTGAGGTTTTCGACATTGAATTGTAAAGGTTTAGGAATTAAACAATCAGAGGTTGTGGCAAAGACCAAATTCTTTTAAATATTTAGCAAATTAGTAGGAATATTAAAAGGTTCAAGGTTGTAGTTATATGTATTTATTTATACAGGAAGTTCAGGGTGATTCCTACGGCATTTTTTCAAGTTGTTAAATAGTTTATTGGTACAAACAAACAAACAAACAAGCAAACAAAAAAACAAACAAACAACAAAACAAACAAACAAACAGGGCAAATGACTAACGATTTAGCTTTGATCTAAAAGTATAACTAAAATTACACAAGAAAATGGGAAGAAATTACGACATCATTAAAAATAATCTCTCTATAAATTGCATCTAGCTTTATTGTAGTGATCTGTAATACTGTAATCAATATCTTCTATCATGTTTCTATCTATCTATCTTTCCATTTACTGTACTGTATTCATGAACAATACTAGAAAGTTTCCTTGTTTTCAAGAAGAAAAGTAAACAAAGTATTCTTAAAGAAATTAAACTTTTTCAATGTTAGCGCCTGCATCCCTTCAATCCAGAGTTCTGAGTGAATGCAATATCACAAAGTTTATTTTTGCAAACCTAATTTGTACACACTATACTTTATAGACTATATCAATACCGTGTGCAGTAGATTTTTTAAAGGAACTGAGAACACTTGCCTCAGCTCTAATTTTTAAATTCTCACATTTTTTTTTTGGCAAAGATGTAGACCTTTTCAGCTATTGTAAAGAAGTAACGATTTAAAAAGTCATCATGAAGAAAAACAATGTACAGTTTATGATTGAGACAGGTTGAGATCTTTCTGGCATAAGCTAGAGGATAAAAGTTTACTTTAAAGATGGTCTTAAAGAATGCAAGATAATAAAAACTGGATGTAATTTTTGTAACTTTTTTTCAAAATATTTTCGACATTGGATTTCTAAGAGCTAAGGGCCCAGAATTTAAACTTTAGATAACATGAAAAGTCTTGTTTTCTAAATGCTTTCTTAATATTTTCTTGGTATTTTAGTCTGCTGACCGAAGATTAAAGAATGGATCTAGTGCTGTATCCTCCCTGCTACATGAACATGAACTACTCACAACAAATCATCAACTTCAACATAAAACCTGGTTCAACAGTTCAGATCAGATTAAACTAATCACACTCAGGTATATATTTACACAATGTACAGAACAAATTCAACTTAGCCACAGGATAATTTATAAGTTATTGGAAGAAGTTAAACTAGCTACAGATAGTTGTTTTTTTCGAGTGTGTACTAGTTTAACTAACCATACCTAGTTCAACTACCTTTCACTAATTTATGAAATCCGATTGAAGGTTTATATGTTTACAATTAGTTGACTAATCTCCAACTTAAACCTATTTTATTTTCTATTTAAAAAATACTTTTAAAAAATGTAAAAGAAAAAACTTTTGTCATATAAATATATATATATATATATTCATTAAAGGAATTGCCAACGTAAATCTTTTCATTCAGAAAGATGTGTTTTTGTATGATTAAGATTTCTTCATCTGAAAATTGGAAAAATTTCGTTACTTTCTAAATGCTGAACGGGGATTTCTACAGCAGTTGTCTTTTTCCATATAATGTAATATAATACTTTATCGTTAATCATAAAAAGGTATAAAGTGTATTGTTGTTAATCGTTAGAGTATTCTTGATTGAATGATGAATGATGAATGATGAATGATGAATGATGAATGATGAATGATTGAATTTTGATAACAATCCCTTAAACTAATCTAATATTCAGATGGGGAAATGTTTGCTCTGAAATGGATCGAAGACAACTGGAGCTGAGAAGCTACTGGGATCAAAGATCCAGGTTTATTCAAGAAAGATCTCTTCTACAATCATGGATCACAAGTTGTCTAAACAGTATTCAGGTTCATATTTTATAACAGTATTCAGGTTCATATCAGTATTCAGGTTCATATGTTATATAGTATTCAGGTTCATATTTTATAACAGTATTCAGGTTCATATTTTATAACAGTATTCAGGTTCATATTTTATAACAAATATAAAGTTGTGTAAACAGTATTCAGGTTCATATTTTATAACGAATATAATGTTTGTTTTGTATTTTAATACGTTTGTTTTAAAAGTGTAGCCTACTAAATGATTTGATTTAATTTGATTAGGATCCGGATCCGATGGATCTGCAATATTTTAGCTTCCTGGATCCGGTCTCCTAGAGATATATAATGTTTGCTCTCAATAACACTAATCTCAATTGTTACTTAATAAGAGATAAATAAAATCTTCCAAAATTCTGAATGGTTTCAGGATAAAAATTAGCGAATAGAGGGATTCAGTCTTTGCCACAAACATTATATTTTTTAATCCATATATACCTTTGCAACCGGATGAATGTAGACCTTTGTTTTTTTTAACTTGGATGATTAACTTACAAAATTCATAGTTTGAAATATCCAAGTTCTTCTACCTAAGGTTTGCAAAGATATAGGGATTTTAATATTGTTGTGTGTGGGAAAGACTAAGTTCCATTACTCATGAATTATTTGTAAATCTAAACAGTCTCGGTAATTTTCAGCAAAATAAATCTGTATTGTATAATTATTTTGAAGGATGAGAGCTCGGATCTAGTGTCTGGCCTGGACAGGTTAGGGCGTGTACATGACGAGCTCCAGGTCCAGGAGGAGAACTTAAACATTCTCCGATCTATCTACTCATCTTTAGGTTTTATATCTTTTATATTTCTAAGGGATTTTTATCCTAAAGAGAAAGTTCATTAAAATAAAAAAGGTGTTAAATTATGAATAACTCTGTAATAATTTCATTTTAATCCTTTTTTCCTGTGGAATCGAAACCTAACCGTAACTGCATGTTTCCCACAGTCAGACCAATCGAGCAGCAAGATGCGTTTTAAATGGATTTTCTTATCTACTCATTAAAAAATCAAATAGAAAAAACAACCGATACATTATGAAACATAATAACCCTCTTTAGGATTTATAACGTTCTCTTTAGAAATTCTTTTTTAACCATTCATAAATATTTGTTTTCAGCCTCGGACGGTTTGTTGGATGGGATGGGTGAGATGAAGAGTGCTCTGGAAGCTACTCTACAATCCTGGACAATATTAAACAATCAATTGGAAGAAAATACAAACCGGCTCAAACTAATACAGGAAAATCTTTATCGATTGGAAGAAAGAATAAAAGAGTTATCCAGCTTGGACGAAGGTTTATATCAGGACCAAAACGTTCTGATGAGATTAGAGGAAGTATTGGAAACCGGAAACAGCTTTAGAGAAAATATTTATGGAGATGATCTACATCGTCTTGATTTGTTACTCAGGAAAATACCAAATAATTACAAATTAATGAGGGAAATTATTACTTACTTAAATTGTGATTTTTTAAATTAAAGATATGAATATGTAATTAAGATAATTAAGTTTTGAGGTTTTATAAATCAAATATTTTTCAATATTCTGGCAAACAAAAGAATTTGGCGAATAAGCTTTCTGAAATTTTTTTCTTTCTTTTTTTCGAGTGTTTGTTAGAAACTCTACTGTTCAAGGACTCTCAAAGTGCAGTTATTTACTTGGAAATAAAATAAACCTAAAAACATCCTTTATCGGTTTCTATCCATTAAAGGAAACAGAGAGGGTTGAATTATGTATTTATGTTTCTTATCTATTTGGCTTGAAATGTTTCCATTTATCAATTACCTAGACTCGTCTTCTTCAAGATTAATGATATATGTATAAACAACTAGGAGAAACATACAGAACATGTATATATATCTAATATATTTACAAACAAATAGTAGAAACATACAGAATTGTATATTTATGTTATATAAATGCAAACAAATAGTAGAGACATACAGAATATGTATATATATATATATCTAATATATTTACAAAAAAATAGTAGAAACGTACATAATATTTTTCTAGCCTTTGTTTATATAGTTTATATATATTTTCATATATACATATACATATTGTATGAGTATATTTAGCGGGGGGGAGGGCTGGTTTAATGATATAAGAAAGGTGCTTTATAGCCTAGTCTAAGTTAAGTAATTTCCGCTGTTGGTAAAATTTGGGTTTTATTCTAGAAACTTGATGGAAAAGAAAGACTCTGTTTACAAATCTATGAAGAGGATAGAAACAGAAACAGCTCGCCTAGGATCAACGGATCTATCCGTAGATCCTACGGAATCTCAAAATCCGGAAGAAAATCTAGAAATACCGGAACCTCATCTCTCTTCAGAAAACCTGTCAATCCAACCTTTCCAGGAATCAATCGTAGAAACTTCAGAGAGGGAAAAATCATCTAAATCTGATGAAAAAATGCAAAGATTTAAAGGTTTAGTGAATCCTGGGATAGAGCGGATTGATTCTCAAATTCAGGTTTGGAACTTAATTTCCTTCTTCACTATCCGAGTTCGTCTATCTAATCATTTATAAAGATATTTTCGTATAGTTTACAGATATCTTTCTATACATTTTTTCGTTAAAGAAATATTTTCACTTTTTCACCTTTTTATTTTCTCGGTTTTGACTGTCTGTTTAATTTCAAATTATCTTTGTTAAATCCGTCTGTCTGATATATATACTACTACTAAATGATAATATATATATAAATTATATACAGAGTGTCACAATAAACGGGGAATAAGGATCTACAGACTCGTTTGTAATCGGATTTTCAAGATTGAGATCATTTTTAAAATCTATTTACAATTTACAATCCAATAAGCCCAAACTTGTATATTTAAAAATTGCAATTTTATAGGCTCCCAAAGTTTCGAACTGGCGTGGGTAATTTGGTAAAAATAAGATAATCTCTGTTTGCACAATTGGTCTACAGACTTACTTTCGATCGGATTTTTACGATTTAGACAAATTTTTAAATTTACCTACAATTTCCGATTCAATAAGTCAAATTTTAGGCGTGTAGATATAAAAATAACAATTTTATAGCCTCCTATAGTTTCTAACTGGAGCAAAGTAAAAAGTAAAAGATAATCTCCGTTTGCATAATTTTATATTCGATGTTAGGTTACAGTTTATTACAGTACAACTGATAGTTTTAGATCTACAGGACTAAAGTTGGGCTCATTCACTCGTAAATTGTATGTAGATATCAAAAATGGTCTCAATCTAGAAATTCTGATTACAAACAAGTCTGCATAAACCCTTATGTGCAAACGGAGATTATCTTTTTTTACCAAATTTACTCACTCCAGTTGGAAACTTTAGGAGCCTTTAAAATTGTCATTTTTAGATCTACAAGCCTAGAATTGGGCTCATTGCTTGGAAAGTGTGCGTAGATTTAAAAAATTATCTCAATCTTGAAAATCCGATTACAAACGATTCTGTAGACCCTTATTCCCCGTTTTTTGAGACACCCTATATATCTGATATCATTTAGTAAGAAATTTAATTAAGAATTTGACTTTTCAACTGATTTAATTAGATCTTCTTCTTTTGATAATTTTGTTTAGGTCCTATCTATCTACCTATCTGCTGTTTATTTTTCTAAAATCTTTATTTACCCGTCTTTTTAATTATGTTGGAAAAGGTAGAAAAATAGAACGCTATTCCTTTTTTCTTCTTAAAGTTCTGTTGTTGAGTGTGGGATATAAATTTTTTCTCAAATAAGATATTTTTGTAGGTTTCCACTCTTAATTTTGAGGAGGATACAGGAGTTCAAACTACACTCTCCCTCCTCTCTCCTTTACCTGATTCAGGGTTAGGACTCAGGTTAGTTAAAACAATGTGGACATTTTTCAAATTTTTCTATTTCAATTTATTTTAGTCAATGTAGTCCTGTTGTTGAAAGATGGACTCCAGACCTGGTTCCAGATCTAGAGATAGACCCTGAGCCTTGTAAGGAGAGTATAGACCCTGAGGATGAAAAGTATGACCATGATGAATATCTAGTTATCCGGAGTAGATTGAACCTTGTCCTGGCCCGGGTAGACTCTATGATAAACAGCGGAGCACAGACTTCTAATTTGGTAAGTTTCAAGTTGTTAACAAAAACATGTTTTTATTTTGTCTTAGTTTTTAATAAAACTTTTACTTGTTCATTTCAATTCTGTCGTTATATGCATTTCAAACTTTTTTATTTTGGTACTTTCTATACATACATTCATCTTTCAAGAAATCTTATTTGTAAGTTGCTTTTATGTAAAAAAATTTACAAGATGCTTAAAAATCAACTTATCAAGTTAAATAGGGTTGTGCACACTGCACAATTGCTGTGTTTCATTTCATTTTCATTGGACTATTTCTTGAGTCTAGAAGTTCTCTTCCTTTTCCACAGATTTCTGGGTTTCACTGTATATCAATATATCACTGGGTTTCTCTCCTGACTCTATAAATCTAATCTAAACTTGGTGTGACCTATTCTAGACTATTCTCGGTCGGAGATATTCAACTTTGATTCTGTTCTTCATATATACAGTATCATTTATATCCATCTGCGGGTTTCTTGCAACTTTCTCCTTCTTTACTTTGTTTTAATTAACATAAAGATGGATAAACAGAAGATGCAGTGTCTTAATTGTTAACAATGTTTCTGTATTGTGAACTCAGGCTCTACAACCTTTGATTGAAATCGTCTAAACGCTATGTCCACAGAGCAAACTTTTTAATTGAATGATTTAAGTTTAAATCCGGAGATACATAATATGTAATACAGAAGAAAATACATTTATGTATATATCTCTATCAACTATAGATCATCAAGAAATGAATTAATTGATTGTTAAAAAAATATTTAAAAAATAAAACTGTTGGCTTAATAAACTATAAAAACTGTGTTTAGGAAACTGAGCTGGACCGAGGTCTGGAACTGATGGGATTACTCAGGGTTAAGTTGGGAGCACTGGGTACATCGGGGAGAAGAAACAGCGAGAAGGAAATTAAAGATTTGGAAAATAGAATTCAGATTCTGAGTTCAAGAATACATCAGACTAAACCTGACAGGTAATTCATTCAACCTAAACCATTCAATCACTTTTCCTGTAACATTTGTACAATGTAAATTGTTTAATATACAATCACATAATATAAACCTCACAATTCAAACATCTCTACCAAGCACAAAATAATTCAAAACTAAAATCATTTGGACAATAAGAAAAAATGTAGTTGTAAGGAATAACCCCCCCCCCCTTTCCCCGCCTCAGAAATGTTTTTGCTATATGTCCCCTTTACCGTCTTGTAATCTATTATCTCATAACTTCATAATTTGATATATCTCTTTAATCCTTAATCTATTTATCTTATCATTTATTCTACCCCCCCCCCCCTCCCTCTCTTTTCGTTTAATGTGCCAAAAACTGAAGTTAAAGAACCCTCTTGTATCCATTCATATTTCATTTTTAGATATTCACTGTTATTGCTTTCCGATCCTTCTTCCTGGTTCTGAATACTTATATTCTAGATAGAAACGAGAACATTACTTCACCTTTTATACTTTCAACACTTCGAACTTTCTCAGTACTACACTTCAATAACGCTTTGCGCACCTCTTTGTTGATATTAGGCCTTAAACGTTAATTTACTTACAACAATTTTTTCTTTGTACATTACAAAATATGTTAGACCAATAAAAAAACCAAAAAATAAACAACCGAATTAAAGTTATAAATGTATATTGTGTTGAACTTTTCAAAATTCCATATGAAAGGGATTTAAAACTATCGTTATGATCTCTTATCTCTCTAAACCTTATAAGCTGTAAGAGACGTTTGTTATAAATGTTGTTGTTCTTGGTTCGCTTAGAAGAATAGGAAGGAGGGGTTTAATACATTTATCAAAGATGTTTTCACATTCTTCAACCTTCAACCTAGAGCTTTCTTACAAATAACTTTTAGATAAATCCACTCTTAGAAATATTATTTAATCAACACTACACTACACTACACTACACTACACTACACTACACTACACTACACTACACTACACTACACTACACTACACTACACTACACTACACTACACTACACTACACTACACTAAAAACTGCACACTACACTGAATTGAATTCTAAACGATTCAATTTATTTATGTTTTTATGAGTTAACACTTGCAGAAGATGTTTCTTATGATGTGCAATCTAATTTTACGAGTTGTATTCAATCCCAGTAAAACAAAACCACTGCCATATGAAAAAACTATGCACAAAATTTTGAACAAGAGGCCTTTTTTGTGAAGTTTTCTGAGATTCTCTGGCATTGTCCTAAAACAATGTTGTCATAATTTATGCTTATTTTAGTCTGCCCACTGCAAAAACGATAGTCGAAACCGAACCAGACCCTGGAGCTTTGAGAGAAACAAAAGAAGATAGTTCTGATGTATCTACTAGTGCTAGCAGCTGTCTGCTGTGCAGAAGGAGGGACTGGAGACAGCTGGAGGGGGAACTTTGGAGATTAGAACTATGGTTGGATCAGGCGGAAAGAAAACTAAACCAGTTTATAAACCAGGTTAGAGCAATGGATAGATCAGTTTATAAACCAGGTTAGAGCAATGGATAGATCAGTTTATAAACCAGGTTAGAACTTTGGATAGATCAGTTTATAATCCAGGTTAGAACTATGGAAAGATCAGTTTATAAACCAGGTTAGAACTATGGATAGATCAGTTTATAAACCAGGTTAGAGCAATGGATAGATCAATTTATAAACCAGGTTAGAGCAATGGATAGATCAGGTTATAAACCAGATTAGAACTATGAATAGATCAGTTTATAAACCAGGTTAGAACTATGAATAGATCAGTTTATAAACAAGGTTAGAACTATGGATAGATCAGTTTATAAACCAGGTTAGAACTTTGGATAGATCAGTTTATAAACCAGGTTAGAACTATGGATAGATCAGTTTATAAACCAGGTTAGAACTATGGATAGATCAGTTTATAAACCAGGTTAGAACTATGAATAGATCAGTTTATAAACCAGGTTAGAACTATGGATAGATCAGTTTATAAACCAGGTTAGAACTATGAATTGATCAGTTTATAAACCAGGTTAGAACTATGGATAGATCAGTTTATAAACCAGGTTAGAGTAATGGATAGATCGGTTTATAAACCAGGTTAGAGCAATGGATAGATTAGTTTATAAACCAGGTTAGAACTATGAATAGATCAGTTTATAAACCAGGTTAGAACTATGAATAGATCAGTTTATAAACCAGGTTAGAACTATGGATAGATCAGTTTATAAACCAGGTTAAAGCAATGGATAAATCAGTTTGTAAACCAGGTTAGAACTATGGATAGATCAGCTTATAACCCAGGTTAGAACTATTGAAAGATCAGTTTATAAACCAGGTTAGAACCATGGATAGATCAGTTTATAAACCAGGTTACAGCAATGGATAGATCAGTTTATAAACCAGGTTAGAACCATGGATAGATCAGCTTATAAACCAGGTTACAGCAATAGATAGATCAGTTTATAAACCAGGTTAGAACTATGGATAGATCAGTTTATAAACCAGGTTAGAACTATGGATAGACCAGTTTATAAACCAGGTTAGAACTATGGATAGATCAGTTTATAAACCAGGATAGATCAGTTTATAAACCAGGTTAGAATTCTGGATAGATCAATTTATAAACCAGGGTAGAACTATAGATAGATCAATTTATAAACCAGGTTAGAACTATGGATAGATCAGTTTATAAACCAGGTTAGAACTATGGATAAATCAGTTTATAAACTAGGGTAGAACTATGGATAGATCAGTTTATAAACCAGGTTAGAACTATGGATAGATCAGTTTATAAACCAGGTTATAACTATGGATAGATCAGTTTATAAACCAGGTTAGAGCTATGGATAGATCATTTTATAAACCAGGTTAGAGTAATGGATAGATCAGTTTATAAACCAGGTTAGAACTTTGGATAGATCAGTTTATAAACCAGGTTAGAGCTATGGATAGATCAGTTTATAATCCAGGTTAGAACTATGGATAGATCAGTTTATAAACCAGGTTAGAACTATGGCTAGATCAGTTTTTGAAAGTCTATAAAAAATGTTTTGAAGATATTTGTGACACCCCTGTTTTTACATATAAATGTATTTTTAGGGTACACCTACCAGTATAGAGGCACTGGAGGAAACAATATTGGAGCACAGAGAATTCCTTCTAGATCTAGACAGTCATAAATCCATAGCACTTAGTAGCAACGTTATAGGTGAATATCTTCCTCTGTACCCGGGGTCAATTACTATGTTTATTTTTCATTTCCGAACATAATTGATTTAACTTTTTCTTCTTGGATGCTTTCCTTATCTTACCTTTCCCACTAAATCATCCTACTTTCATACCTTTTCCATCCTTATTATCCTTTTTTCACCCCATTTTCTTTGAATATAATCCTACTTGTATCACTTTTCCTTCCATATCATCCTACTTTTATACCTTTTCCATCCTTATTATACTTCTTTCACCTCTTTCCTTTAAATATTATCCTCCTTTTATCCCTTTTCCTTCCATATTATCCTACTTTTATACCTTTTCCATCCTTATTATTCTCCTTTCACCCCTTTCCTTTAAATATTATCCTCCTTTTATCCCTTTCCCTTCCATATTATCCTACTTTTATACCTTTTTCATCCTTATTATTCTCCTCCTTCCATATTATCCTACTTTTATACCTTTTCCATCCTTATTATTCTCCTTTCACCCCTTTCCTTTAAATATTATCCTCCTTTTATCCCTTTCCTTCCATATTATCCTACTTTTATACCTTTTTCATCCTTATTATTCTCCTTTCAATATTATTCTCTTTTATACCTTTTCCATTCCTTTTATTTTCCTATTTCCATTCCTTATTATTTTTTATTTTATTGTCTTTCCTTATTTTCTTCTATGATAGTTTTAACCCTTTTTTTCTTCCTTATTATCCTCTTTTTATTCCTCTATCTAATTTTATCGTCTTTTCTATCCCTTTTCCTTCTTTTCTCCTCATTATCCTACCTTTTTCTTTAGCCCTGTTTAACCGTTACCCCCCTTTATCTGACTTTTCCCTGTATCAGCTGGTGTATACATTGTTTGATTGTTGATTATATTTATAGTTCAATAAGTTTTCTCTTAAAGGATTATTTAGATCCATCCTAAAATCCTGAATATATATTCTTTAAAGGAATTTGAAATTTCCCTCAACTGATGCATGATCTAAACCCAACCAGGAAACTAGGATGGATAAAGAGGAAATATATTAAGATGCTACGATAGTGGAAATAATATTTTAAAGACTTTATCAATAATTTGGTTCTAGGATGACTGTAGGATAGGATAGGATAGTATTTAACACTTCCTAGTTTCCTATTTCCTGTTTTTAATCTAAGGTTTTGTGATACTGTTACTCATACTATATTCACTAGTTTCAAGTAAAATCAAATATCAAGGCTCTGATAAAACTGACATGTTTTAGGGTATATTTAATAAATCTTTTGTTTAAAGGATCCCATTTATCTGAGCACTGTACTGATGAGAGTAGAGCTAATGCTCTGACCGACCGGCTAGTGACGGTAAATACTAGCTGGGACAGGGTATGTCAGCAAGCTACTACCTGGCAAACCAATCTACAGACTGCTTTACTAGAGGTTAGTCCGTACACTGGATACTACATACTTAAAAAACGTGTCAACAACTTTGGTTAACTTTGCTACTTTGGTGATCAAATTGTATTCATTTCCCTGCCCCTCCTCAAAGGAATTGAGTCTTTGCCACAAACTCAAATTTTCTAATCCTTATATCTATGGAACCTGATGTTGTAGACTTTTGATATTTCAAACTAAGATAATTTGATGCAACAGAATTCATAGTTTGAAATATCTAAGGTCTACGACACTGTGTTGCAGAGATATAGGAATTAGAAAATCAGAGTTTGTGTCAAAGACTCAACTCCTTTTTCATATTTTCTAATCAACTATTGAAATTATATATCATTGTAAACAAAAATATTTTTCTATTTTTTTCTATAAAAACCCCTGTTTAGAACAATGAGTTCCACAACACAATCCATCAGCTGCTGGACTGGATTGAGACTACTAAAGAAACAGTTCGAGAAAGTGAACCAGTAAATCTTTCCCTGCCTAGAGAGGTAAACCTTACCATCTAGAATATTAATAAAAAAGTGGATACGTCAAAAAGATTGCTTTCCATTTTGTACTGACAACAACAAGAAAAACTGCAAGTTTCATGGATTAAATTCATAACTAACAATACACAATACACAATGCAAATTGTGGTATTGCATAATTTACAATGTACACTGTACAGGGTGTCCAAATAAACAGTGTGAATTAAATTGCGAAATAAAAAAGTGTTTTTCATTTGCACGGGCAGTTTGAAATACATTTATCACAATAATTCACTGTATAAGATTTTGGAAACTTCTTTTTGATTAATTTTAAGACAATTCACTAACTAAAAGAAATTAAATGTGATTCATATGGCGTCTGTTTATTCCCATGTTTATTGGGACACCCTGTAGATACGTTACATGTAGGATAGTTATATATATTTGCGGGTTTCCTGAATACCAGGATTCATTTTCATTTCACTCCATTACATTCATTCATTACCCCCTTTCCACCCATGTTCAATGTTCATTCATTTTTGTATATTATTATTATTATTATTATTATTTTTATTAGTCTACTATCATTATCATTATCATTATTATTATAATTATTATTATTATATATATATATTTGTATCTAAGGATGTATGTATGTTAGCTATAAGCTGGCTTGACCGAATTGAATTTGATTTTTTTATTCCACGGGCAACGCCGGGCACTTCAGCTAGTAATTATTATTATTGATTCAGGCTCTACTGGAGAAGTTTAACAAGTTTACAGAGTTGAAGGCAGACCTACATAGATGCGAACCTAGAGTTATTTCTTTACAGGTAACAACACAATAAATAAACGGACTTAGTGAGTAAGTAGTAAGTGAAAGAAGGGGTGAGTGTATGAGAGAGTTAGTGAGTAAGGGTGTTTTTTTTTCACTGTTAAAGGGGCTGTAAAAATGAAAGGGGGTATAGGCTGAAACCTAGGCATTTTAGGAGTTGATCAAGACCCATGAGAATTCTATCTAATAATCCTGTTTTGAAAAATTGATATAAAACTGTGTCAAGTTTATACGAAAATCTAAATACATAAAATTTTGCATAAAAATTGTAGGTTTAAACAGATCATTTTCAGCAAATACACAACCAATCCGAAAACGACGATACCCCAGAGCAGCCTAAGAAAATTAGGTTTGCTTTTATTAGCAATTGAATTTAATAATTTTTCATTTATAAAAGATATAATTAATAATATTATTTATTCGTCCGTATCACGTGATCAGGACTCCCATCAATAGCACGTATACTGGTCACGTGTTACAGACGGAGTCATGTGATAATGATACTGCACTGTCATTGGTGGGAGTTCTGGTCACATGATACGTACGTATTTATTATATTATCAATTATATCTATTAAAAATGAAAAATTATAAAATTCAAATAATAATAGGATCAATTTCTCGAGACAGGAACATCAGATTGAACTCTTATGAGGTCTCGATCAATTCCTGAGATTCGCAGGTTTCAGCCTATACCCCCTTTCATTTTTCCTTTACAGTCCCTTTAAGTAAGTGAGAAAGTGAGTTAATGAGTTGGTTTACTTAATTGGTGTGTGAGTGAGAGAAGCAGTAAGTGAGTGTTTGGACCAGTAAGTAACAGTTTGAGTGAGTAAGAGAATAATTGAGTGAATGTTGGACCAGTTTGTGGGTTCGTGAGTTAATGATTAAGATATATGATATCTGTGTGTGCAAGGATGAATCAAACGTGTTTGCCAAAATATTTTCAACCGAAGGAATCTCATGTTCAAGAATTTGATTATATTATTTTATATTATAGTACTTTATATCTAATTCATTTGAGAATCTTTATCCATATTTAACTGTAACGTAATGTTTCTCTGTATCTAACTTTTATTTCTATTTCTTTAGCTAAATATAAGTATTTATGTTTTGGCCCTTTTTTCAAATGATCATTTTCCCACTTTACTATTCTTTCATTTTATAGATTCATATATCTAGTAAAGCAAACTTTCAAAATCTTTTTAATTCACCATTTGTTCAATATCTAAATCTATTTCATTGAACTAGACAAAAGAAAACAGTCCAATTTATGCGACATTACTGTGTATTATTAATTCTATTTATATAATTTGTATCTTAATACCTGTTTATCTATTCAGAGTCTAAAACTGAAGAACGAAAAGTTACTATTTAAATGTTAAGTTTCAGCTTAAATGCCACGTCTGACTTAATTTAAACCTGAATTTTAAGCCACAGCTGAAATATTTAACTTGTCGATTTCTGCGAGTTAAATTTTAAACCCGAAAATATCCGCATTCATTTTTGCAATATTTCTATGCATGATAATGGTTTAATCTGACGATTCAAATTTTTAAATCTTTCCCGTAATCTGAAATAAATAAATACATCGTGTATCTAAAACCAAATATATTTGTTCCTTTTTACGCTGCAGTTTTATGAAGAAATAGAAATTACGACATGGCTGATGTATAATCTCTGTCGATCTGTAATCTCCGTAATTCCCGTAATCTGATTGGTTCATATTTTCTCGGGAAATTTAAATTTTCCTTCAGGGTTAAACTTAGAAAGGTTAATATTTAAGTAGCAACTCATTATTCTTAGAACTTTTAAGCTATAGCTTAAATTTGCGGCATTCTTTAGTTTTAGACTCTGGAAGCAGCTGATCAGCTTGTATCTATTAATTCTATTTACATAATTTGTATCTTAATACCTGTTTATCTATCCAGGAAGCAGCTGATCAGCTTGTATCTATTAATTCTATTTACATAATTTGTATCTTAATACCTGTTTATCTATCTAGGAAGCAGCTGATCAGCTTGTATCTAATAATTCTATTTATATAATTTGTATCTTAATACCTGTTTATCTATCCAGGAAGCAGCTGATCAGCTTGAGCTGCAGGCAGATAGTGTTAGCTGTAGAGATGTAAAACGAAAGCTGAATCTTCTCTCTGGGTCTCTCCGAGGACTGATACAGGTTCATTGCTGCATAAATATACATTGTACCAGATACATCCTTTTACCTTATACCAGATACATTGTCCCAGATACATTGTACCAGATACATCCTTTTATCTTATACCAGATACATTGTCCCAGATACCTTGTACTAGATACATCCTGTTACCTTATACTAGTTACATTGTCCCAGATACCCTGTACCAGATACATCCTTTTATCTTATACCACATGCATTGTCCCAGATACCTTGTACCAGATACATGTCCTAGATACCTTGTACAAGATACATCGTTTTTTCTTATACCAGATACATTGTCCCAGATACCTTGTACCAGATACATCCTTTTAGCTTATACCAGATACCTTGTCCCAGATATTTTGTATCAGATACCTTGTCCCAAATACCTTTTACCAGATACCTTATACCAGATACCTTAGACCAGAAACCTTAGACCAGATACCTTATACCAGATACCTTAGACCAGAAACCTTAGACCAGAAACCTTAGACCAGATACCTTAAACCAGATATCATGTACAAGATACCTGATACCAGATACCTTGTACCAGATACGTTGCACCTTAAAAGTAGAAAATGTTTACTCCTCACTAGGTTTGTGGTATCTACTGCATGAACCTATCACGTGGGCTTGGACTCCCCCCTCCACAAGATGTAGGAGAAGGAGCTCTGTATGACAGTGCTCTAGTGCTTCCGCTTCTCTCAAACCAGGTTAAAATTGTCATATTTTCCTTCTTTTATGTTTCGTTAAATATTTTGCACCGACATTTTTAGTTATAATTTAATAATTTGTGATTGAACAAAAGATTTTTTCTCTCAAAAACTTTCCTTAAACGGATCAAATAATATTTTAACATAAGCCAATTTAATTCTTATATGAAATTTATTTTCATTTGTATCAAATTTTTGTACCAGTTCAAACTTATGTTAACCATGTTTGGAGTTTAACACTTGTCCTTCTTATCCCATTCATGTTTAGGATGTCTCGGAAAAAGGTGTGTTTAGACTTAATAGTCTATTATATAAACATCGATTAAATATTTTTCTCTAAAATACCGTGTTAACCGTCATAAGCGGACATAATATTCTAAAATGTACTTGGTATCCTTTTCAAAGATTAAAAAAAAATCAAATTATTACTTCTACGTTTTATACGACAGAATAGAATAAATAGCACATTTTCAATGATAGAATTGAGGGTTTTCAAAACCAAAAGACGAAAAAAATTTTAAATTTTTTAGAAAATCTTTGGAAAAAGGACCAAAAACCTTTTGAAGACTAGAACGACATTTTAGATTGAAATCTTATAAAGACGACCCCCCCAATTTGTTGACATTGTATCTACTAGGCACACATTGTAGTAGAATAAAACGAGGTTCAGTGGGTGAAAACGCAATTAATATCTTTGGAAATNTCTTCCCTTTCAGACTATACAGCATAATTAATATTTCTATTTCTGGGTATTGTACCTACTAGAAGTACTTTTTAACACAAAACCATGATGGTAGGCTAAAGTTTAAAAAGGTCATATTCCTCCACTCTGTACGCCATGGCCTAATTAAAAAGTTTGTTATTATGATCCAAAGTGTCCCAAAAAAAATATAGCAATAGGGTATTGGGTACTGAGGGAACAATTTTGGTTTAATTTTACAATTAATTTTACAAACCAAACTGATTGGTTTTTTAAAAAAAGATGTTTTTAATTATTTTTGTCAACCGGGCAAGGCCATATATCCGACTCGAGGTTCCCAGATCTAGCTTAAAAAATAATAATCGCCGATACAAAATTTTGGCAAAGTAACCTTAGGTTGGGATCTTACGTTAAAAAAATCTGAAATCTTTTTGTTGTACCAAAAAAAAGGTATGTGACCGAAAAATTAAAAGTACACCTTGTAATAACTGAAATAGCTTTCCAATAACATCTTGACTGTAAGAATTGAACCAAAATTGTTCCCTCAGTAACAAATATCCATACTGTAAAGGTTTTTATGAGACACTCTTTATTTATTTTTGTATTTGAATCTTTAATTGGTTAAACTGTATAACTATGAAAGTATTGTCACCTAATGTATCATTAAAACCATGCATTTCAAAGCTAAAATCTTTTAAATTTAAGTTTGTGTACATTTTCTTAAAAAGCATGCCGCGCACTAGCTACGTTAACCCTGCACCATTTTAGTTGTTGGGCCGAGACACCGACAGAACCGGTTCCTTGTACAGTGTACACAACAGCTCAAGGTTATTCTACGCACAAGTTTTTTTCTTTAAAAGCATGTCAATATGTAAAATAATACAAACATATGAGTCTACAGAAACAAATAGATTTTAGTATTAGAAAAAAGCTATTTTCTTCAATTGTCATCATTGACATTTTTGTTTTGGGTGACGTTGAAAAAACCCATAAAAACCTAAGAAAGTAAAGATTTTCTTTTTAATTTCACCCGGACATTCCATGAACTCAATAATTTTTTTATTTAAATTTTTTTTATAAGCTTAATGATTTAATTGGAAAAAAAATAATTTTAACTTTGTTTTAGCGAGGAAGATATAGATACAGGAGTACTCTCTCGGTCTTACAGATTCCTAGGTAACATTATTAAAAGGCTGGTAACATAATTTCTAGCAAGTATTTTTCTAAGAAACGATAAACTATTTTTAAGAGTAAGCGATTCTCGGTTTTCTATTAGATATTTTTCATTTCTGAAAGGTTTAAAGAGTGCCCTTGTGACTCATTTCAGGCACTTTTTAACAAAGAGTCACTCTTTATTATGCTTACAGTCCCTTTAGGAAAAGAGCCTCGGAATTATATAATATTTCTTTTTAAAGATTAGCTCTACCTATCCAAGCACTAATACTGCTTTTATGAATAATCTATTGCTGCTCTAGGTCGGGTTGTAAGATCAGCTCTACCTATCCAAACACTAATACTGCTTTTATTAATAATCTATTGCTGCTCTAGGTCGGGTTGTAAGAGCAGCTCTACCTATACAAGCACTAATACTGCTTTTATTAATAATCTATTGCTGCTCTAGGTCGGGTTGTAAGAGCAGCTCTACCTATCCAAGCACTGATGTTGCTTCTGTTAGGAGTATCCAGTATAGTTCCTCTAGGCAATCAATCATTCAAAAATATAAATCTAATATTTCTTCACAATAAAAAAACTTATTTCAAAGATTTTTCGAAAACTCCGTTCTTCTCCATTTTAATTATCAAATATGATCTGAGCTGTGTATTTTATCTTTCTTGTACATTATCTAATCGCCTGCAGTTAAATGTTTCTTTTTATCTTCTCTCTGTATATGATTCATAGTTGATTTAATCTTCCAATACTTATACAATATACATATTACGTATACACGTATCCGTAAATCTACATTTCAACATCTCATAAATACTTTAATCTCCCAATACTTATACAATATACATATTACGTATACACGTTTCCGTAAATGTACATCTCAACATCTTATAAATACTTTATTCTTCCAATACTTATACAATATACATATTACGTATACACATATCCTCCATAAATGTGCATCTCAACATCTCATAAATACTTTAATCTTCAATGTAAATGTTTCATTCTCTTCTTTGTACATTTTAGTCTCCTTTTTGTATTTTTAAATGTTTTCACAATTCTTCTATTTAAGTGTGTCGCTTTACTTCTTCTAGATGAATAATTTAAGGGTTTCTGAAACAACAAATATTTAAAGTTCTTACTTTTTACTTTAGCTGACTAGTTTTGGATATTTGTTTTACTCCACTTAGAGTGCTCACACCATAAATACTCGTTATTCTTATCCTTTCCACACATTCATATTCATTTTATATTAGGAATGTTGTAATTGGTTTATTTGTTGTATTTGTTGCATAATATTATTTATTGTATATATTGTATTTGTAGTATAATATTATTGTAAATATTGTATTTGTTGTATAATATATATTATTTTACATATTGTATTTGTTGTATAATACGAGGGAGTTCAATAAAAAGTCATCAACTAAGAAGCATTGCGAATTTGGTCCTGAGAAACTTTCAATTTTGAAATATGTTTTGTGGATTTTTCCTGCTCAGACATTACCTCGTTCTGCCAACACTCTCCACAACGCCTTTTCCCTTTTAACACACTGCTGTCTGTTGCCTTGGCCATATTATTCTCTTTTTATGCATTTTGTATCATGTCAAAGGTGTCTGCTTTGTATTTGGAAAGTTTAAGGTCCAATTTTTTTATTATCGAGCATCCCATGGGTCCTCCATCCCAAGGTTCATATTAAAAACATTCCATTTCCCGTGCTGTGACAATGGATCTAAACAAACTCCGGGAAAGGGTGGATTACATAGAAAAAAAAAGTTTGATGAATAAAGTCCGTTGGGAGAATACAACCGGGATGGATACAGTAAGCTTTGAAAAAAATTACATGGCTGAGACGTCTAAAAGTATTATTGAACATACCTCGTAATATAAATATATTGTATTTGTTGTATAATATTATTGTATATATTGTATTTGTTGTATAATATTATATGTATATATATATATATATATATATATATATATATATATGTATCCTTGTTGTAAACTATGTAAATCCTTAATATAGTATGCATGAAGCGAAGCTTTAAGCAATCTGGTGGCTTGAGGCAATCTTGCAGTTAGTATTGGGTTTTATTGCTCAAGCCAGACAGAAATTTATAGTTATTCCACACAAACATATTATTTATAAAATATATAAATTGAATTTAAAGAAATCAAGTTTAAATGTTTGATGTTCAGAACATGATGAACTAATCTGTACTCTACAGAATAATCTTCAGAGATCCCTCGAACCAATGCTCAGGTAATATTTTCTTATTAAAGGGACTGTGCCACTGTAGGAGTAGTTTTATAGAATGAGATATCAGATTAAAAAAGCTTTGTCAGGTCAGAATAAAACAATTTTCAAGATAAAACCCCGACTTTTACATTTTTGATTTATGTTTAACGTTATTCCCCTCTTTATATTACAACTAATGTCCGTTTAACAAAGGTTTGTATGCTTAAAGAAGGTATTTACATGAATTGTAAAAAAAATTATTTCAAAATAATTACACTCAGGTTATTGCTGATCTTTGTATTTTGATATCAATTCAATGTTTTTTTTTCTATCGAAAAATGTTCAAATAAATAAACACTAATTTTAATATATTTTTATTTCAGGTGGTCTAATGGTCCCCCGCCTATATAAATATGTACTCCAGCAAAGCGAAACTATTGTATTGTATATGTAAAAATAATGTGATAAATTACATATTAAATGTGTATCCAAATATTTAACTGTGCACGAAATCTAGAATCTAGACTATTACTTTAAAAATTGACAAAAACTAGAGCAACTTCAGAAATACTATGAATTGGCAGCTTTTAAAAAAATACTAATGTTTTTTTATTCATGCAAACTAATAATAATTTCAATTCGGTTTATGATTAATAAATGAAAAGATGGCAAAATATATATTAAACAATAATATAAATTTCAAAAACAAGGGATTTTAAAACCTGATTATATCTAGAATCGAGCAAATATCAGAATCCATAAACATCTGGATAAATACTGATCAACGATTTATAAGAAAATGATCATCTGATCAGCACCCAATTAATCAATGAAATCCTTTTGGATAGTGAATAATCAGCAAATAATTCAACGGAATGAGTGCTGAAAACCTGTCTGATTAAAATTAATCAGTACAACACAGATCAATTTAATATTGATCAAAACAAACAAAAAACAAAAATCAGTATCCCTGTATAGCGAAATTTAAAATTATTAAATAAAATATATTTTTCCAACTATTTATTTATTTTTCTTAATCCGTTTCCAATATTTCTAATATTTCGTTTACTCATTGCATTTCAATGCACACTGTTAAACCTGTAAATAAAGTGTATACTATAATCTAATATAACAATGTTATGGTGCTAAAAAATCTTGTTCGTATATATCAGCTTTAATAAATATCCTTAATCTTTATCACTCATTTAGTTTTTGTATCCAAACTATGAACTAAATAAATGCAATTTTTACTTTATTGCAAAATCTTTCTTAGTTTGTCCTTAGAATCTCACAAACTTTATGCATCTTTCCTGAAGCACAAATCTGGGGGCCAGCTGCTTGAACTAGTTTCTTAAAAATTATTATTTCTTATCATTTTTCTTTTAAAGGCAATGCCTACGTAATTTCAGGGGACCCTACATTGAACACCAGAAAACTCTGGAATAGGAAGACTACCTTTAAACCCAAGTAATGACTTTCAACAGTCAAATGTACATAAGAGACATAAGAGACAGCAACGGTATAGTGTAAACAGACCCATATCATTTAATAAATCATTTAATAACTGAGTAGTAGAACTATTTGCTTTGTAACACCATCAAATGCATATAAGTATCTTCAATGTCGTCTTCCTATTCCACAGTTTTCTGTTTCTCACTGTCCGATTCACAACTATACACCTAAAACACGTTATTTTAGTAACATGAATTGGAATATTACGTTGTATCTTTCTTCTCAAAAATATTCTGCCTTGTTTTTCTGAATCAATCTTTATATTAACTTTTATGAAGGAACCTTTATCAAAAATCATGATTGTTAAGTTAGAAAAACATGTTTCTGTTTTATTTCCTTAGCAAAATGTTTTAAAGAGAGTGACCAGCTATGTAAGGTAGTTGAACTGAGTATGCAGTGCTGTGGAAAACTTCTTTCGGATTCTTTTGAGACATGTTAAACTTTTTAAGGATCTGTAAATCCTGAGTTTGAGCACAAATTCGACGTTCAAAACTCCTAATTTGGGGGTGGATACGTTTTTAGAATTAGTTTTTTTTATTATTAAATAACGACGACAAAAAATGTAAAAAAGTTCTACAAATAACTACAGTCGTCATGTATAGGAACATGTTGAGAAAATAAAAATTAATCTTATCATCGAAAATAAGTAATCTTGTTCAGTTATTTGTTTCTATTTTCTCATTATTCTGGTTTCTCATTATTCACAAAGATGTTCTGCAGATTTTCTAGAATTATTATTGAAAAGACGACATTTGAAGAATTTGTAGAAATCTGCGCATAAATTCTAAGAAAATAAGAAATTGAATGTAATGATGAAAACGAAATAATCGATTTTAGCATTGATTTATTGACAAATTTCTTTTGAGAAATATGTTCCTAACCATTTAATTAGATTACTGTATAATTTTTTTACTTTATTTTTTGTTGTCGTTGTTCAATAATTAAAAAAAACTAATTCTGAAAACGTATCCACCCCCAAAGGTTTAATATGTCTCAAATGAATCAGAAAGAAGTTTTTCACAATACTGCATACTCAGTACGACTACCCTACATAGCCGCGTACTCCCTTTCAGATGTAGATACCGTTCTGACTCGGACATAACATTGGTAATTTTTAATTGGAGGGTCATTTGACATTACGTCAATAATCTCATAAAACAAAAAAAGAAAAAATTACAAAGTTCCGAATCGGTGATGTTTAAGAAAACAGAAAATTAAAGAGTATATGAAAATATTGATTTAGTCTCCATCTGGACAAATAAACAAAACAAACAAAAAAGAAAATATATTTGATATTCTTCAATATATTTAATAAGAAGACCTTGTGTGCTGAATTTATTATTTATTATTAAAAAGATAACGAAGAGTATATATAACTTAAAGGTACTGCATGACATACGTAATTTTAAGTTACTTTCCTGATTGGGTGGTGTCTCCGATTCACAACAGTATCCTTTCATAATTAGTTTGGTCATAATCCTTGCTGAAAATATTGTGAAAATTAAACCGGGAAACTAGTTCAGGGATTTTTACCTTGACAATGGTTCCCAAAAATTCCTTGCTGCGCTCTGGATGTTTTGTAGACAAAATTTGTCGAGAAAACCTGTGGTTCAGTAAAATTTTTAATTTCCTGAAAAAGTAGGTGTACACACTTTTATCGTCTTTTGCGCGAATTTTTTCCCATAGGTTGGTAATGTTGTTCAAAAGGTCGTAATATTATGTAACTTAATTTTAAAAATATTTTGTCTTTTTTTTACAGCTGTTCATTTTATTCTTTTGTCACTTTGATAAAATTTTCAAGATAATGTTAATGCAGAAGCTGGATGAAATGTAGTGATGAGCTAGACTGCTCTGTTGTGGGTGTACCCTGTCAATACAAGTTATAGGTTTTCATACATTACATACAGTGGTTTTCACTAAGGGTGAGAATTCACAGACGACTCTGCAGAATTAATCCAGCTTTTAATCTTACACTCAAGGTTGCATGTAGCTTTAAACTTTTTTCACAAATCTAATGTTAAACCATTAATAGATAAAAATTAGAGCAAAAGTTAAAATCAATCTTCCATTATTTTAATTTCGGATCGACCATCATCAAAGAAAGAAAGGGGTTTAGGCTAACCCCAAATTAAACTTAAAACGAATGGCATAATTCTTTTGCCTGAAGTTTGAGTGATGAGAAAATTGTACAAAAAAACAATCGTCGCTTACAGCTTAAAATCCAGTGAATCCTTTATCTTATCTAATTTCTATCAGGAAACACCTAGAGGCCGTATTACTGTCATAAAAAAAAATCGTTTTACCACTGCCATGACTTCAGTTTGGAATTTGTTTTATGCAAAAGGTTCAGTTTAAAATTAATGAAATAAATTATATTTTAACTAAGGTTTACCGAATCGGAAATTTCACTGGATTCTGCGCTGTAAGCGACAATAATTAACATCAGAAGAATAAAATATTGATACCATTAGATTTTCAATTTAACTTGGCCAGCATCACATTGCATGGTTACCAAACCTCTCGGGATTCTTCTTTGTTTCTATTTTCCTTGTTTCTGGTGAGCTGTACAATATTTTCTTTGTTTGTTTTTAAGGTGTTGTGCCGCCATATTAATATTAAACAGCGTTCCCCGGTTGAATACTCCCTGGCTACTTACAGCAGAGTTCTGAACTTCCTTGACCTAACCGTGCTGAGGCCTGCCTGCAACTATTTACTTGGTTTTAACCTCCCCCCGTTCCATTAGTTGCGACCACTCTCTTTATTCCATTATTAGCGACCAGTCTCTTTAAGTCTCATCCTTTGTGGGTAACCTTGTATATACTAATTCCAACTAATCCCGCCCAGGAGCAAGGTAACCTTGGTTATACTAATTCCAACTAATCTCACCTAGGAGTAATTTCTTTCACAATAAAACAATTAAAAAGGATTAATCAATGAGGAAAACACACATTTACAAATTATAATTTCTTAAATGAAAAGCTTTTACACATGTATTTTATTCAAAAATTGTTTTATGTTGTAGATAATTTTTTATTATTGAGCCTTGCAAGCAGAATAAATAACAAAAATTGGCCGTTCTATACTAAAAACCTTCAATATCTGAAACTTTTTGAAAATTCTCTTCTTTTTGAAATATGGAAACCGTTAACCAACATGTAAATGTGAATTTAACCCTAATTCCAAAACTATTTATTTCATTATAGTATAATTAGAGGAGATGTAAACCTAATCCTACAACACTGAGTTCGGAACTTTTGATTGAGAAGTTTAATCTACAAAACCTCAAGCTAATATCCACAGCAAAAAACTTTTGATATGAAGAAATCAACTTTTTAAATTTGTGAAAATTGTCAGCCCATGCTTTCGACAAGGTTTGGCAGAAATGATCTCAGAAGATTTAAGAAATTGTTTAAGTTAATCATTTGGAAAACTGAATTAGTCCAATGAGTGGAACCAAATATTTCCAGTTTAGATCCTAAAATTAAATAAGTGTCCTAATCCTTGCAACAACATACAACCACAATGTATTGTCAGGAGATTATTTTGATAACAACTTTTTACTGACAATTACATTTATTCTTTACAGTGTACATTTAGCTTTCAGAGCAGCAACAACTGGCTCTGGCTTGGCGCTTCTAAAAGTACTCAGAGAACAGGGGGAGAGAGAGAAAATGGTAAACTAGAGATACTTTAGCCAAGGGAGTATATCCCCTTATACACCCCTGCACACAAATGGAAAAGAAATAAACGGAACTACAAGAAACATTGAAGGCCTGCATTAATCTTTAAACGCTGTATTAACCTGGAGAATGGAGGTTTTTTTTACAAAGCTGGATCCAGATTTTGTTTTAAATATACTCCTTAATATAACAAGCCTAGTTAGCTGTTATTAAGTCGTAATAACGTCAATTCTCTCGATTGAATCTGGATCTACGTGGAAGCATCAAGGGAGCTCAGAACAGTCAGGTTCTCATACAACTCTCTCTACTTTCTTGTGGCTGAACAGAACCCTGTGTGGAATAACATGGCAATACTTCCTACTTGAAAAAACAAACAAAATAATAGTGCATAGAAGGAGGTATTTCTCTCTGTTACTCTTCCCCTTCCCTCTTGCCGGAAACAAGGAAAATGGAAACATAGAAAATAGAATCCTGATAGGTTGTGCACCATGCACTATTACACCAGTTTATACTCTGCTGGCTGCAGGAAAAGATTGCTGTAGACGAGACTGTATTCTGAAGCACTGTGTCAGAGATGAACTTACAAGAACCAATAATTCTGTTGTCGAAAATATCCACTCCTAGCCTAACCCTTCTTTATTACTAAGGCGGAATTCTGACAATGGAAATTCAAACCCCACTTAGTGACTTTTATTTTTTCACCCTGTAAGAATATTGAGGAAACCGTGTTCGAAGCTAACCTTCAACAGTTGTTGAGTCAGACATTACCAAAAACATCATCATACATCATATCTACTCACAAACAATACCTTTCTAATATACTTAATTTGATATTTCTGGCGCCAAGATATCAAATAAAAGAATAGAATCAGAAATATGTGTCAAAATGCATTTTTCCCTTGTCTACAAGAGAATAGAATACGTAGATCCAAAAGAGAAGAACAGAAAACAGATGTTTGATCAGATAAAAAAGGTAAGATGGTTGGAGAAAATTTTAAAATTTTGTTCATAAAAAATTTTTTTATTTAAGAATAAATTGTTAAAAAACATTTATACTTTACTTTTCTACCAAATTAACTATTTTTTTCTTTTGAAACAAAATCTTGTCTTTTTTAATTCAATTTGTGTTTTAATTTTAAATAATCTTTTACATCTTTTGACTAAATTGTTATTAATATTTTTAAAACTAAATACTGTTTTGAAAATTGAACTTTTGAAACCTTAAAAAACTATCTAGCATCTTTTATTAATTCATCATTTTTAGGAAAACAGTTTCAAATCTTTTTACGGTTTTAAACTGAGGAAGAGAATGTTAAATATAGAATTTAATTAGACTGTGAAAAATTAATTAGCACCTCTTTCTTCATTGATTTCTTCCCTTTCAGACTATACAGCATAATTAATATTTCTATGTGTATAATTTATAATATGTACATATATCCTTTCTAGGCCGGATAATATATCCTTTCTTGGCCGGATAATATATCCTTTCTAGACCGGATAATATATCCTTTCTAGGCCGGATAATATATCCTTTCTAGGCCGGATATACATGGTTGAAGAAAGATTTAGAAATGATCCAGCTCTTAACAAAGCCTTTACACCGTATTGCACCGATACACCTGAACACTGAACTTCCAATTGTTACGGCGTTAGTCAATTCTTATGTAAAAAACAATTCTAAGGTCAATACACACTTTTTGATTGGAGGTCGTCTTCGTTGCCTAACTGGCACTACAAGTTTTGAGATATGTGATCTCACAATACACAAGGAATTATGTTAAAAAAACAATTCTAAGAAAAAATTCTTTCTTGACATTTTTTGCATGGAGGTCGTTTTCGTTATTTAACCGGCAGTGTAAGTTTTGAACTAAATTTATTCTTTTTCTGGATCTGTGTGCCATTTAGCATAATACGAGAAATTGTTTTNATGTGAAGGATTTACATTGAGCATTCAAATAGAGGATACATTGAGAATTCACATTGAGCATTCAAATAGAGGATACATTAAGAATTCACATTGAGCATTCAAATAGAGGATATATTGAGAATTCACATTGAGCATTCAAATAGAGGATATATTGAGAATTCACATTGAGGATTCACATAGAGGATATATTAAGAATTCACATTGAGGATTCACATAGAGGATATATTGAGAATTCACATTGAGGATTCACATAGAGGATATATTAAGAATTCACATTGAGGATTCACATAGAGGATATATTGAGAATTCACATTGAGGATTCACATAGAGGATATATTGAGAATTCACATTGTGGATTCACATTGAGGATTCACATTGAGACCCACATGGATTATATACACAATATAAAAACAGGATTGTTTGTTAGTCCCAATAACCTGGTCAAAATGTTAGAAAATATATTGTTAAATTCAGCAAGAGAAAATTGTAGCAGTAAAGTAGAAAAACAACTGGAAAATAGGATAAAAAGGTTTTGATATAAATTTTACATTTCTCTAAATTGGGTCTCACATGATGTGATATCCGATATATTCAAGTAATTGGATATTTATCAGTCGTCCTATTTTAGTAGAAACATCTTCCCCAGCTCAATAAAAATATCCCTAACACACATAGATCCAGGCTGCAACGAAAGTTGCATAAATTTTTATGACTTGGTCGACTTTAAATTGTTACAACGCCTTTAATTTTGCCTACTTTACACACTAATAATTTTTTTGATGCCCTAGACAAGTATATTTTATAGCCGTAAACAACACTTGTTAATAGCTTTTGTTTTGAAGAAGTTTTGGCTCTGCTAAGTTCACAGGGATCCAAAAATTGCAAGCGCTGTGTCCGTGAGCGCTTGGATTTTTGAATCCCTGTGAACGAGAGACTAACCAGAGCCAAGTTTTTGTCATGTTTTGGCTTAGATATAAAAAATGTAAAAAAACAAAATTTAAAAATCTACCTATGATGGCAACACATGGGTTCGATAGTGAAGTCTTACTGACTTTTATACCGAAATATTTGAATCGCTGTGACTTAATAACTTTTGAACAGAACACACACAAAATAAATTACATAGGGGCGCGAATCCCCCTGATTTTCCAGGATTTCTGTATTTATCTAACGATGAGTAGGCTATATCTCTGCAGCAGGGCTTAGTTTAACTAAGGAGAAAGATTTGAATCTTCTCTTCCAATCAGAAAATCACAATATCAAACTAGCATAATCAACATCTGAGCATTGAATTTTCAATTCCGGATCAAACAGCAAGATTCTGGTTCAAAGAATTCAAGAATATCTGTGTTTAAAGGGACTTTTGTAAATGTACATTCAGAAACAAATGTTCCATGATGAGTGGATGTAAGCAAATCAATATAATTTTAGGCGTAATACGACATATTTTCTTTTTGCTATAAACCATTTTTTGCAAACGCCAATTTTGCTGTAGGTTGAAAAATGACATTGGAAAAAATGATCCTAGAAAATATTTCCATTAAATTCCTCATAATTTTGTAAAGACTTTCAACAATTCAATTTTTAAATTTGTTAAAAATACAAATCCATTTGGTTTACTCTGATCTTTTAATCATAATGTTTAATTAAACTTTTTCATGTAAATAATTCTTCAGTTTAAAAAAAAACTCTATTACATTCAATATTTGTTTCAACTAGGGAGGGTAATCTTATATCTGAGGAGAACAAAGCAAAAACATGGTTTTCCTCAGATATCTCAATAATCTGATGATTATATAGAAGGAACTAAATTTGACGAAAAATATTTTTATTTTGAGATGTATTAGACCACCTCAAATGAAACCATTATGTATCTAGCTAATAAAAGATTTTTTGTTACATTTACTAATAATCTTTAGTATAAGCCAAAAAACTATTGTCGTCAGTTTGGCTAATCAAAACTATATGATCGCCACAGGCTAATTGTATATTGTATATTGTATATAAAATATTTATCATATTTTATCCCCAAGAAAAAGTTGTATACCCTGGGAATCCACACTTGTTCAAAGTTTTCTGGATTGCGAGTTTGCTTTTAAGTATATAAACTGTATCTCTTTATGATAAATTATTCATCTTTCTTTAACGGATTAAAATTCCCCAAAGGGTTCCTTGTTTCCTGGCAGAATACTGCAGTGCAGCATCACCTCATAGAACTAGTATTGTTTTACCGTTAGTATTCACCTGTAGTTTAGTATATTCTCAGATATGGAGAAAACACTGAAATCTTAGAAAAAGAAAAAATGAACTTAACCTTTAAATATGTCTCTTGAACATCGTTTAGAAAATAAAAGCAATGCAGTGTTTGGCGCCTATTTCTTGAATTTCTACCCATTGTAATTCCCCTCCGCCGTGTATTCCTTCTCCCCTATGTATCCTTCTCCCCTGTGTATCCCTCCTCCCCCTTGTATCCTTCTCCCCCGTGTATCCTCCTACTCATTGCTTCCTTCTACCCATGTGTATCCTTCCTTCCATTGTATCCTTCTACTCATTGTATCCTTCTACCCATTGTATCCTTCTACCCATTGTATCCTTCCCTGTATTTCCCCTCTCCCTTGTATCCTCCTACCCCTTGTATTTCCCCTCCCTCTCTGTATCCCCGACCCGACCCCTTGTATTTTCCCAAGTCCTGTATCATCTTACTTCCTGTTTCCCCACTATATAGAACTGCATTAAAAGTAAAAACTTGTTTAAGTGTTGATTATTATTCTGTGATGTTGCATGGTTTATGTGTATATACACTATACAGCCATAATTCATAAGTTTACAAACACACACGTCAATATGATCAAATATGATCAATATTTCAATACTCATCATTGTTATACAAAGGAACTGAGTTTTTGCCACAAATTATGATTTTACAATCGCCATATCTTTTCAACCTGATGGTGTAAACCTTTGATATTTCAAACTATCATTATTTAATCTAAAATGATTCATAGTTTGAAATAGCTAAGGTCTCCGACATTTAACTGCAAAGATAAAGGGATAAGAAAATCAGAGTTTTTGACAAAAACTCAATTCCTTTGAAGATGTTCATTATTCTTCTAGTTTTCATCAGATAATTCTTTATTTAAAAAAAAATTCCGCATAATGGATTTTAAAAACGATTTGTTGACTCCAAATGATCGATAAAATTGGTATGATTGGTATGATTGGTATGATTGGTATGATTGGTATGATTTGCATGATTGGTATGATTGGTATGATTGGTATGATTGGTATGATTGGTATTATTGGTATGATTGGCATAATAAGCATGTTTGACTTTGGTATGATTGGTGTAATTTAGAATGATTGACATGTTTTGCATGATTAACATGATTGGTGTAATTAGTATGATTGACATGATTAGCATGTTTGGTATGATTGGTGTAATTTAGAAAGTTAAGAATGTTGTAAGAAAGGTAGAAAAAGATCAGTCGGACAGTTTCTAAAACTTATAAATTGTGATTTGAAATAAAGAAAGAAAACTGAAAAGTTTGGAACTTGATTGTCTGTCTCCTCAATCCTCAATCTTTAGGGATAAAACATTATATCCCGCAGATACAGGGTGTACCGGAATACATTATATCCCGCAGATATAGTGTGTACCAGAATACATTATATCCCGCAGATACAGGGCGTACCAGAATACATTACAACCGGCAGATACATGGTGTACCAGAATACATTATATCCCGCAGATATAGTGTGTACCAGGATACATTATATCCCGCAGATACAGGGCGTACCAGAATACATTATATCCCACAGATACAGGGCGTAACAGAATACGTTATATCCCGCAGATACAGGGTGGGCCAAAATACTTTATATGTCGCAGATACAGAGTGCGCCAGAATACATTGTATCCCACAGAAACAGGGTGTCCCAAAAACATTATCTCTCGCAGATACAGGGTTTTTGCCAAAATACATTGTATTCCGCAGATATAGGGTGTGCCAAAATACATTATATGTCGCAGATACAGGGTTTTGCCAAAAAACATTATATTCCGCAGATACAGGGTGTGCCAAAATACATTATATCCCTCAGATACAGGGTGTGCCAAAATACATTATATCCCGCAGATACAGGGTGTGCCAAAATACATTATATCCCTCAGATACAGGGTGTGCCAAAATACATTATATCCCGCAGATACAGGGTGTGCCAAAATACATTATATCCCTCAGATATAGAGTGTGCCAAAATACATTATATCTCGCAGATACAGGGTGTGCTAAAAATACATTATATCCCTCAGATACAGGGTGTGCCAAAATACATTATATCTCGCAGATACAGGGTGTGCTAAAATACATTATATCTCGCAGATACAGGTTGTGCCAGAATACATTATATCCCAAATATACAAGGTGTACCAGAATACATTTTATCCTGTAGATACAGGGTTTAACAGAATGATTATGCACCGTAGGTACATGGTGACTGTAGGTACACTGTACAGGTTGTACCAGAATACATTATTTTAGGTATATTGTTAATTTCTTGCATAGTAGACCAAGGTTTTATAATTCTAATGATCTGTATTGCTTAGCTTTTTTAATATCTTAATAGAAGCACATTAAACTTTATCATTGTTGAAATGAAAGAAAAACATTTCAATATTTTTGTTTAAACTTGAGAAAATCCTTTAAAATGTTTGACAAGAATTTATAACTCTTTAAATTTTCTCATAGAGAACGTATTCTTTTCTTTAGTCTAGTGTTAGAGCACATGATTCCAAAATGGATAGACTTTAGTTTTTATAAGGTAATTGGAAAAGTTCTCGTCGATTATTGCATGAGAACTTGCAACCTATGGATCACTGTAAGCAACGAATAAGTTTATTTTATATTTACTGTATGATTTATTCTCCACCACAATTCACAGCAGTACCTTTAATCTCAAACAAGGACGCGGAGTTCGTCCAATTTTTTATTTTATCTGAGTTCGGAGTTTTTGTGTGAGATGACGCTGATCTCAAACACCTGAACTTGATATCTAAATTGGAAGCTATAAGTTTGTTTGAAGAGATCAGTAAAAAACCAGCTGACTTGTTTTTCGTAATCTCGTATTGGCTGATTGCAAATTATTTAGGATTTTGATTGGTTGAACCTTCAAAGAAATGGAAAAGAAGAAACTACGACCGTTTTGAAGGAATCAACAGCATTTTAAAACATTTTTTTTTCTTTCTAATCTATGCTGCTGAAGTTTAAATTTTTAAAATTTTGGCAGGATAAATTTGTTCAAATCTGAAATTTGTCTGTACATCAACTATACAAAGAAAACAAAATAAACCTTTTATACAATTAATCAACAGAATACAAATACAAAGGCACTAAATAAAAACCAAAACTTTTAAAATTTAATATTTAAATTCGTTCTTCTGTTTTAATTTTTATATATTCATCTGATTTTACAAATGAAGCTGAAAAAAGTAATGAATATAAGAATGAATAAATTCTGTAAATTCTCTAAGGTAAAGCTTATCACAAAATGAGTATTTATTTTTATGTCCAATAAAGTACTTGCTTTAAAAACACATTATATCATATTATTTTAAGCTTTTGAAGTAAGCTTATTTTGCCAGTTTAATTTACAAGGTTCAAAATGAAAAAAATAGGAATTTTAATTAAATCGTTATATTTGTTTTAAACAATATGCTAGAACGCATTTTTCCTGGCCTTGAGTTTAACAATAAAACCATGAATACATGTCGATATAATAAGTTTTAAAGTTAAGTTTGAGCTGTACTCAATATACTGTATCAACTGCGGTTTAATCGTTTTCATTTTTTATTTTCTATTTTTCTAAACGCAGAACAGGGACTCAACTAATTACAGCTGATTGCTAGATAATTAAAACCAATTTTCTCCGATAAAAGTAATTGGAAAAAAGACCTTGAAAAGTTTAAATGAATGATTAAATCTTTTATAAAAGTTGACGCAATTAACATTAAACAACTATAAATCTGTAGACTGTAACTCTAATCTTTGTATGCAGAAACGTTCATATAAAAATGAATATTTTCTTTCCGTTAAGAGAATTTTAGATTGGTTTTAATTTTAACTTTCAATTTTTTGTTGTTGTTTCTGTTTCTTGAGTAATTATTAAACTATTTGTTTTATCAGAATTTATAATTAGAGGCCTCAATAGTCTATAGATTTAATCTATTCATTTAGAATAATTTAGTTTCTCATTGTTAATTGTCTCTGCATTGAACATTAAAATTTAGAAAATCAATCTGAAAGAAACTGAGGCGAAATTTGTTTAAAGAATGTCATTCCTGATTCACGACACCATTTCTACCTTCATCTAACCCAAAAGGGAGAAGATTTCGTCGCAAAACAGTGATACATTCTATAAATTATTTCTTTATTTCGGCTGCATACAATCCGCAAGTCACTTTTTTATATAGAAAAACGAATAAATCTTTGCTCAGAAAAAGCTTTAAACGATACTGTTGTCAATTGGAAACAGAACTATCAAAATAATAATAACGATTGACAGTATGTCTAATACCCCTCGTATAAACTAAAGAATCGCCCTGTGAAATGACGGCCTCTAATTTTTACGTTTCTCAGGACCAGTTTCCCACTAGCCTCTACCAGCACACCACACCGGTCCCTTGTCTTCAACCTCTGAACCAAACCAAACCAAACAGTGAGACAACAAACATCATTTCCCGCCCAAACTTACAGAAGAGGATTTATGTATGTGAGGTGATAATGTGACGGAGATGATCCGTGTTATAGAGAATCTGTCTGAGTTTGTTTACGAGACGGTTCCAGAAGGAACTATTGTCAAATGCAGGATCACCAGAAACAGGAAAGGAATGGATAAAGGTGAATAAAATATATCTAATCCATGAGGATTTCCAAAGCTCCATGTCTTAAAGTCTTATTTTGTTTTTACTCATTTAAACCACCCTCGCTCTGGTGGCTTTTCAATTCCAGACTTCACATTTTTCTGTGGAACCTTTGTCCGACACTAAACGACAATAAAATAACGTTTGGCCACAGTTTTTACTCGCATGTTTTCGACAATCTACATTAAACGACCTTTCAGTTACGTAAACTGCCATATCGGATTTGATACCTTACTAAAAACCTAAACTGTTTCTATATCCTGTATTTTGTTCCAATCCCTACTTTATACCCTTTATTTTGTTCCCATCCCTAATTTACACCCTGCATTTTGTTCCTATCCCTACTTTATATCCTGTATTTTGTTCCTATCCCTACTTTATACCCTGTATTTTGTTCCTTTCCCTACTTTATAGCCTTTATTTTGTTCCCATCCCTACTTTATACCCTGCATTGTGTTCCTATCCCTACTTTATACCCTGTATTTTGTTCCTATCCCTACTTTATACCCTGTATTTTGTTCCTTTCCCTACTTTATACCTTGAATTTTGTTCCTATCCCTACTATATACCCTGTATTCTGTTCCTATCTTTATTATATGCCATGTGTACTGTTCCTATTCCTACTATATGTCCTGTATACTGTTCCTACCCCACTATATACCATGTATTCTGTACCTATCTTTACTATATGCCATATATTCTGTTCCTAACTTCCTATCCTTACTATATGCCCTGTATACTGTTCCTATCCCTAGTTTATGTCCCGTATACGGTTTCTATCCCTACTATATGTCCTGTATTCTGTTTCTATCCCACTATATACCATGTATTCTGTTCCTATCTTTACTATATGCCATATATACTGTTCCTATTCCTACTATATGTCCTGTATACTGTTCCTATCCCACTATATACCATATATTCTGTTCCTATCCTTACTATGTGCCCTGTATACTGTTTCTATCCCTACTATCTGCACTGTATACTGTTCCTATCCCTACTATATGCACTGTATATTGTTCCTATCTCTACTATATGCCCTGTATTCTGTTCCTATCCCTACTATCTGCCCTTTATACTGTTCCTATCCTTACTATATGCCCTATATTCTGTTCCTATCCCTACTATATGCCCTGTATACTGTTCCTATCCCTACTATATACAGTGTATACTGTTCCTTTCCCTACTATATGCCCTGTATACTGTTCCTATCCCTACTATATGCACTGTATACTGTTCCTATCTCTACTATATGCACTGTATTCTGTTCCTATCCCTCAGGTTTGGGCAAAGTTTGTATAATATATGACTGATGGTTTAGCTTGTCTAGATGGTCTAGCAAACCACTATGCATGAGCATTTATTCTCAACCTTTAAATATTTTGAAAGAAAGTTGGCATGTAAATGATGGGCCGAATACGCAGTTGTTATTTAGTTTGTAAAATGTAAATAATATTAAAAAAATACATAATGTTACAATTTAATACATTCAGTTCCTAAGGAAAGTATCCATTAATAGTTTTGTTAAAAATTTAATTTCATTCTTAAAAATCTAAACATAGGAGATGCTCTATCTCTCAAGTTACACTTTAACTTTTTCCACAGGGGAAATGTCCTCAAAAGTGTTTAGAGGGATGCAGCCCCTTTAAGCCGTTGTTGATAAGTGACTTTAAGAATATAGTTTACACCAACTGATGTTTGTAAGAACAGATTCAGGAAAATATTCTTGCAGACTTGCACTTTTCTAACTCTACATTCTAATTGGGATGATTGTCTATTGTTCAGGTGTTCCATGTGTTGAATTTTTAAAGAATTATTCATTGTGTTTTTTTATCAAATTCTATTTATTAAGTTTCATGCTTAAAACAAAAACATCATATTTTCATAATCCTGATCCTCGAAATGTTCGTTCCTTGGTATTTCATAAGATAAAATAAAACCTTGTCATTTAATGAACTATTAAATATCAAAGAGGAATACATAGTCATCTCTAATGTTTATTATGACTCCCGGCGAATGAAAAATATGGATTTAATGGGACTGTTCGTGACCCTTCATTGATAGAATGGCATGTCCGAGTAAACGGTACCCTTAAAAGCTTAATCTGACTCTCTGCAAAAGTGATGTGTCCATTTTTGCTTCAGACTCATCGGAGAAATTAACATAATTAAACACTTTTCAAGCAAAAAAGAACCGCGCTATCGGTCACATTAACCTTTGTGAATCTTTTTTAAATGGAGGGTGACTTACGAGGAAATTTCTTTTTTTAAAGAAAAAAAATCAGTTCTGTGTTTCCCGCTTGGGAATATTAGATGAGAGTGAGAAATGAGTAGAGAACCCTGTTCAGTGTAAATATATGTTTTTCATTTTTGACATTTAGCTGAGAACTGGGAACATCTGTAAATTAAACACACCTTCACCTCAATACACCATTACACAACTAAGTTCAAATAATTGTAACCTTTATAGCTAAAGAGAATGTAGAAGTAAAATCAAGTGACTCTCAATTCATAGAATGGTATGTCCTATTCACAACAGTACCTTTATCTGACCTTTTATAATCTGAGCAGGGAACTTTTGAACTTAATGCTTGATCCACTCTTTTTTTTAATTTCCTCCCGTTATTAATCACCGGATTAATTAACCGATAGGGAGTTCTCAGCTCTGAGCAACTATAAGGAATATATCTCCTATTGCATAGTTTTGCACGTCACCTTTATAGAGAACTGCAATTAAAGATTATAGATTTTAGAAAAAATGGGATAACTTCATCATTTTTTGTTCAGACAACGTCTTAAAAGATACCGTTGTGAATCGAACCTGTCACACTCAAAATGAAAATTAAGACAAAATCACGCCCTACAGTCTCTTTAGGGAGATGAAAAGATTACATTATTCATTCATACCGATGGTTTTATCCTTGCTTATCTATCAGCTGGGGATAAGGGGATTCCTAATATACACCTTTGACTAGTTTTTAGAATTTTCTGGTGGAAGGGTTGCTCAGAATTGTTAGCACAAGCCCTTTTAGATTAAATAAAATGTTTGGATGATTCTGACTGCGAGTCAGCAGCTCTTTTTACCTCCTCTGCAATATGTAGTGGCACAAAGGGTGTTGAAATTCTTCATCTTTTCATCTTTTATTAACATTTTTCACAATATACAACATAAATAACTTTTAGATTTATGATTTATAATTCTAGATAAAACTGTGGATTTATCAATTCAAAGCAAGCTTATAAGCGAAAGAGATTGTTTTATTTTGGAAGTTTTTTATTCATTTCAGATTATTTGATACACTTCGCGATGTTCTATCTTGATTTCTTAGTTTTCTTTGACTACTTACAAATTCAATGTTTCCAGTCAAAACTTTTTTTTTTAACATATTTGGAAAACTTTGATTTTAGTTTTAATACTGTTTATTAGAATTTTGGTTTTAATCTTAATATCTTCATTATCTATTTGATGCTGTACTATTTTGTTTGCTGCATTATTTTATACTTTTCTATATACTTTTATACTATTCTATACATCGTATTACATCACTTTTTATCGTCTAGTCGAATTTGATTAAAAACCCCTGTCTCTGAATATAACAACAAAAATTCCCTTTTGACATTATTGTGAAGAGGAGAAATTATTGAAAGTTTTATAACACTTGACAAATCACTTGAAAATGCTTTAACAAATTTTCAACATGTTTCAACTGAACTATAACCAAGAAAATGTTAAATTTTTTTTCTATTTGATGGAACTCTAGTGATTTTTTGAAAGGTAAAAGTTGAAGGTATTTATTGATTTTCTCTAGACAACTATCAGTACTTACGTCAGACTTTCAAAGTGAAATTATATGAAAGCATTGTATAATCTATTCAAGTTATTTAGACAAAAATAATTAGTTAAAGGTTCAGGATAAACTTTCTGAAAGGAAACTTAGACCTAAAACTTTGCAAGGAGTGTGCAGTGTACAGTTTCAAACAGGTTACAGCAAAACTTGATGATAACTGTAAAAACATTGGACTAAATCACGCATATAATGTTTATCCCAGCTGCGGGGAAAAACAAGATTTATATTATATTTCATGATCGAGTGTAAGCTTACTTCTTTTCAATCCTGAAAATAAAAGAATGCATTGGTAACCAAAACAAATTAAATAAACCCACATAACAATTTGATCCTTTATATTTAGCAGCTAACTAAACAAACATTAAACAGTATGAAAAAGAAGAATTCCCTAAGAATCGAAACTTTTTTATTACTGAGGAAAAATTTATCTTATCTGACTCTAAGATTTTATATGACCCTAAGGACAAAGGAATAAAGAGCCAAATACCTTGATGTTGTGGCATATCCCCGGATATTTTTGAAATTTTCAGGTATGAAAAATGAAAAAAATAAATTCATAAATTTGTAAAATACACTAAATTGTGTATGCTAAAATAAAATTAACTAAAAGATGAAATTTTTTCTTAGGCTTAAAGGGACTGTAAAGGAAAAAAGAAGGAGGTATAGGATGAAACGTGAGAATCTTAGGTTTGCGCCTATTATAATTTTTTATTTTGCATTTTGAATAGAGATAATTGATAATGTTGTTAAAGATAGTCCGTATAGTTCGTATTACGTCACAATAACTTCAGCCAATAGTAGTACAGTATACTGGTCACATGATTTCCGTCTGTATCACATGACAACGTTACTGCACTGCCATTGGCTGAAGTTATGGTGACGTAATACGGACTATGTGTAATAATATTATCAATTATATCTATTAAAATGCAAAAAAAAACTAAAGTAGGCGCCAACCTGAGATTCTCAGGCTCCTGTGGGATATTGTCGTTTTCAGATTGGTAGCGTATTTGTTGAATATGATCTGTTTAATACTAAAGTTTTATACAAAAATGCGTATATATGAATTTTTGTATAAATTTGACACAGTTTTATATCAATTTCTAAAGACAGGAACATCAGATAGATGTCTTATATGTATCGTTTAACGCCTGAGATTCTCCGGTTTCAGCCTATACCCAATTTCATTTTTCCTTTACAGCTCCTTTAACTGGATTTGTTTATGTCGCAAAATTTCCTTTCTACTTACTTATTCTATTTTTCTTTCGTTTAAATCAAAAAGTGAACAAACCTATATTTACATATTCAATTTACATTTTAATACTTTAATCGTTCGAAATGTGAATTATCGATTTTTTATTGTAAATAATAAGTTTATAAACATTTTGAAATATTAAGAAACAAAAGAAATGTAAGAAAAATAAAATCGAAACATAAGGAGAAAATAAATATATAATGAGAATTGAATATTTCATTTTAGCTCTATTTCTTAGTTTTCTCAAAAGTTGTGATAGTTTTTAACACAAAAGTATTTTGTAATTCACTTGATTTTTAAGAAATTTTTTTAATCCGGAGGCCGAATTTAAAGAATTTAAGCCGCGGTTTAAATTTAAGCCGCCGCTCAAATATGGTTGGTTCCTCTTAAATTTGTATTAAATTTTCAAGATTTAAGCCGGCGGTCAAATAAAACCGGTTTTTGGTGGGATTTAAGACGTGGCTTAAATTCATTAAATTCGGACACGGTACACTTATTATAATTATTATGAGATACAAGTACTGGGACTGTAAACTTGTTTCAATGTTTGTCATTTGTCATTTTCTCTGATGAAGACCGAAGACGACAGTCATTTCGCTGTTTTTGTCTTCACTTTACAATTTTAAGAATGTAGATCGAGAAATTGAACACAATCAAGGTCATGACTTTGGATAACCCTCTATTTTAAAAGTGGAATGTCCGATTCACAACGATGTCCTGAAAATATTAGAACAATGAGACCATCTTCCATCTTGAAAAATGTTAAAATCTGAAAGTTTGCTTTATTGTTTCTGTTTCCTCAATCCGGAATTGTAACTAATATAAAGAGAAACTACGAATCAAATAATGATCTAAAATCATTATACTGTGATCAATGCTTTCTATCTTGATAATGTGGATAAAAACAAAAGTCTGCAGGATCATGATCTGTAAAGAATCTGACATCAGATAACTTTGTTAACTTGACAACCTTGATCTTAGTGAGGAAACTTTGCACATTATCCTTTTACTAGGAGAACCTTAGATATTGTATATTTCACCAAATTTATCCACGCCTCTTTAAGAATGAAAGAAGGGTTGTGTGAACATGGAATGCAATCTGCGCTTATACTTTATATTTGTCGCACTTAATGGGACTTTAACGTAATTATAATTGATTCTCCATTACACAGCAGTACACTTTAAATCAATTTCTGAACAACAATGAGACAGACATCGTCATCTATCTTTATTGAAAAGGAAAAAAAATTCTGTCAACTTCTAATCTTGTCTCTGCTGAATCCAATTCCTAGGTCACTTTTACAGAGAAACCGTTGTTGAAAGTTTTCGAGTTGAATTGGAATTAGATTTTTCACAATGTACTGAAGTATAGATAAGGTTTTAAAAACGCATTGAACAAAACGCTTCTCAGAAAGTTAAATTTGAGCAAAAGACGTGATCATGAACTTGATTTCAGAGATCTAATATTTCTCAGAGATATGTTCTTTGTATTCTAAAAATTTTAAAATTTATGAATTCGGACAAATTTAATTTGATTCTTTAAAAGATGTTTTAATTTTAATAACAAAAGTTTCTTTTAGACGGTTTGAATAAGCAAACTTTAAGAAGATGCAATTTTAAAATAGATAAATTTTCTTAGATTTTCTAGGGTATATTGAAAATCCTCTTAATAAATGTTAAAAAAGAAGATCTAAGATATTGGGTCCGATTTTTAAATTCCTATATCTTTGCAACCCAATGTCATAGACCTTAAATATTTCAAACTTTTGCTTTTGATACATCATATAATTTTGAAATATTCAAAGGTTTACAACGTTAAGTTGCGAAGATATATGGATTCTAAAATCAGAGTTTGTGGCAAAGACTCAGTTCCTCGGTTGCCCACCTGTCACAGCGCTATTTTTAGTCGGACAATCGAGCATGAATTTGGTTTAGAATATACAAATGTTCCTGAAAATAAAAGTCTACTTTTCTTTACCCATCTGTGTAATATGCGTCCGATGCATATTTCTGTCGAATATGTAGGAAACATTTAATAAAAGAAAAATGATATGTAAATTATCTTTCATCCTGCAAGCTTATCGTCCACAATATTAATCCTTTTAACGAGCAAAAACAAATCTATAAAAGTTTCCGGAAATTGTAAAATTAATTTTCTAAACAACAATTAATAAATCTGCTCCGAGTCTTTACTTCCTTTTGCATGAATTTTATTCCAGGCAATAAAACCAGAAATATAACTTAGTTAGAATTTTTAAAGAGCTATAAAGAATTAACACAAAATTTTCTTCCCTTGTTCCATTCCCAACTATAACATGAATTTATTCTAATCACCAGGAATAAGGTTTTCTCAAATTCAAAATAGTTCCCACGGGGCCATTTCTTATATTATATCTCTCTTAGAGTAGAATTCATAATAATCCTAATCGACCATTATTGTACTATTTACTGTACATTGTACAGCACAGTACTACTGTACACTCAACAATCAACACACAATACCTCCTCTCAGGAATATAATCTTATTTGAAGAGAATTAGTAAGCTCACAGAAATGGCCAAACCATTTGGGTCTCAAATTCCACAATCTATAAACTTACGGAGTTGTCTTGTTATAATTTTTCATTTAAAACGCATCCATAGAAAAAGTATAAAAAAAAGTATAAAAGAGAAAGAGCGAAAAAAATTATGTTTCTTGTATAATAGGTTCAATTGTGATCGAAAGTCACCGTTTACTGGGATAAGGACCGAACTGTTGAATTCATGTGAAAACAAATTTCCAAACCTAAAGACTTTACAAACTTTGTTTAAGCTTTTTTAATGAAATGGAGTGATCTAAATTGAAAACAAGAGCTCATTAGAAAAAACTGTTGAATAGTTTCTTCTGGTGAAAATTGACATTTTATTAGACTTTTTTTTAACGCACTGAAGTGATTGTTAGAGAATAAATGAAATGTATGTAAAAGTTTTCAAGCGTGGCTCAATCGGTTCACTCTTAAAATAAGTTTAAGTCTAAATATTCATGTTTAACCCTTTAAACGCTGGAGGGGAGGGGGGGGGGTCTGAATCTATGTATAGCAGGGGACGCCACCCCCTCCCCTTAAAAAGGTCTTACAGTAAAGATATGGTGTTACAATGCATGTTCATAGAACAATTTTTCAAGGCCAAGCTCATTGAAAAAATGTTTAGACTGTTAACTTTAATAATTTTCACCTTCAGATTTTTAAAATAAACGAGTTTCAGATCTTTATCGAAGCCTTATTCTTTGAAGTAATACAACTTTTCCTTTGATTTAATAAAACTTGTATTACTTTCATTACACGTGTACACTCTGTAGTCTGTAGGACTGAAATACTATAAAGAAATCCTCTAAATTTGATATTTCCAGGAGAGGTATTTAACCTGACGTTTGTTGGCAAGCATCACTTCAATCTTCTTGTACACCTCCTGCAAACTTGTTACTTTTACTTTTCAGGGGAAATATGTAGTCTTAAGAATTACTTAGAAAAACTTCCACTTCTTAAAACTTCAGCCAAAACTCCTGTTTAATTTTAAAAGAGAAACATATTAAAAGTTTCTTATGGATTTTTCTAAATTAATAAATTAACTATTGTATCAACAACAATGAGCTTACTTAGCTGGTCGGATAAATTAGATGAGCTTCATGAGCTCAATGATCTCGATGAGCTCGATGAACTGGATGAACTGGATGAGCCATAGATGAGTTGGATGAGCTGGATAAACTGGATAAACTGGATGAACTGGATGAGCTGAATGAGTTGTATGAACTGGATAAGCTGGATGTGCTGAATAAACTGGATGAGCTGGATGAGATGGATGAGCTGTATGAACTGAATGAGCTGGATGAACTGGATGAGCTGGATGAACTGGATCAGCTGGATGAAGTGGATGAGCTGGATCAGCTAAATCAGCTTGATGAACTGGATCAGCTAAATCTGCTTTATAAGCTGAATGAGCTGGATGAACTGGATAAACTAGATGAAATGGATGAGCTGTATGAGCTGGAGATGAGCTGGAATGGTAGTATTAGATGAATGAGATGGATGAGCCGGAAACTGGATAAACTAGATGAGCTGGAAATAGTATCAGCTGAATGAGCTGGATGAACTGAATAAACTAGATGAGCTGGAATGGTAGTATCAGCTGAATGAGCTGGATGAGCTGGATGAATTGGATAAACTAGATGAGCTGGAATAGTAGTATCAGCAGAATGAGCTGAATGAGCTGGATGAGCTGGATGAAGTGGATAAACTAGTTGAGCTGAAATGGCAGTATCAGCTGAATGAGCTGGATGAGCTGGATGAATTGGATAAACTAGATGAGCTGAAATAGTAGTATCAGCAGAATGAGCTGAATGAGCTGGATGGAGAGGATAAACTAGATTAGCTGGAATGGTAGTATCAGCTGAATGAGCTGGATGAGCTGGATGAATTGGATAAACTAGATGAGCTGGAATGGTAGTATCAGCAGAATGAGCTGAATGAGCTGGATGAAGAGGATAAACTAGATGAGCTGGAATTGTAGTATCAGATGAATGAGCTGGATGAGCTGGATGAGCTGGATAAACTAGATGAGCTGGAGTGGTAGTATCAGATGAATGAGCTGGATGAGCTGGATGAACTGGATAAACTAGATGAGCTGGAGTGGTAGTATCAGCCCTAAACTTGTTAATTCTGTTTGAATTGTCCAAGTTTACACAAAGGAAATAAAAGTTTACTGGTGAACTTGAAGTTCAAACATCAAACCTAAATAACTTAATAAATTTTCTAAATCTGAATTTAAATTTTAAAATTTAGTTTAAGTTTCTTTAATCTGATTATAAGTTGTATTTATTACTTTAGTGCGATAGTTCAGGGTTTTGTTATCAGAAAATTAATTTTCTCTTTTATTTGAAGTGACACAGTTTTTTATCAAGAAACTATAAATCTAACCCATGCCCTATTCCTTCCTTTGTCTTCTGAAAGAAGCTCCGTAATTAACAATTAGAGATAAATATTCAACAGTTGTTTAAATCAGAGTTGCGCTATTGCGTTGTCTGTCTGTCAGCAACCCAAAAACGTCAAAACGGCTGAATCAATTTGCCGGGCGCCATTTTTTTGTGTGGCAATTCTCACAACACCAGGAAAGGTTGATGGACGATCAAAAGTTAAAAAAATCTGAACAATCCCTTTAACGGGTTGTGTAAACCTTATTTTGTTATATAGTCTAGATTAAATTTATTTGTGGTTTACTCTAATTTATTCCTCTAAGCTAAATGAATTATCTCGGCTAAAATGACAAAATGTAAATGTAAATTCTATATTCCATATTAAAATTTGATACAAGGTTGTTACTAAATGTATATAAAGAAAAACAATATTGATTTATATATTTTATCAGTATTTGTTTTTCTGTGTTGTATATCTATGTATATTGTATATGTTTATGTACTTGATAAATGAATAAGAATTATTATGGAAAAGATAAAAGATAGAATTTTTAACTTTACTCAAGAAATCTTATAAGACAGAAATAATGTGAGAGGGTTTAGAATGAAAAATACATTTTCTGGAAAATATGCAATTTAGTGGGAGTTAGCCAAAAATATGCTAAAAGGAAATGTAAGAGTAATGTTTAAGTGAACCTCCATGCAAAAATGGAAATGCCCGATTCTCCAACAGCAAACTTGAAACCTTTATTTAATTAATTATGTGGAAGATATTGTCGTTTTTCAGGTTTAAAGTGTTTAATTTTGAAAATTCCTGTTATGTTTTCCTGCAGTAGAAATGCTCCAGTCTCTTTTGTATAGGAATCAAATTTGAAAATAATCAGTTTTCAAAATTAAAAACATTGATATATAAATCATACAGTGGTCGTCTTATATGTCAGTACAATAAAGAGGACTTTCTAATTGATTTGGTTTCTACCAAGATTTTAAACACGAGAAACACTTAAACATTTAATTAAAGAGAAGTTGCAAATTAACAGCTTCTTTTTGTTTACTTGGAAAATTGTAATTTGGAAAATGCTTGTTAGTCATCAAAGCATATTTAATAAAAAGTCGCATCCACTGTATTAATATAATCGCCGACCACTGTAATTAATTGGAACAAGCTTTGAATTGAGCGAGCATTGACATCTTTGCATGAAGGGTCAAGCTTGAAATTATGATTATATTCTCCCTTTCAGTATTATAGTCATATATATAGTATCCTAACTTTCAGTATTAAAGTTATATATATATATAATATCCTAACTTTCAGTATTATAGTTATATATATATATATAATATCCTAACTCAGTATTATAATTATATATATAGTATCCTAACTTTCAGTATTGCAGTTATATATATATAATATCCTAACTTTCAGTATTATTATAGTTATATATAAGAGAATATCCTAACTTTCAGTATTATACTATATCATATTTTACTGTTAGCTCTAAGATAGTTGATAAAAATCATTTATTTTTTCAAAAGAAGGGAATTGATAAGTTTTTCTCTACTCAAAAATGTGAGAAAGGATTTTAAACCTAACATTTTAACATACAATAAAAAATCACCAAATGATTTATTGCAGACAATATTTTGGCCCTGTGGTCTATGCATTCTAAAACTAAAATGTGTTCTTGCTTTATTCAAAACTAGAAATTCAAGGCGCTTCACGCCCTTCTCTCTAGGTTTCTATTTAAATTGTGAACATGTTCTTTTTGTTTACATTTAAAAAAAAAAAAAAAATTTGCGGATTTTCAAAAAAAAAATTCGCGGATTTTTAAGAATTTAAATTTTTTTTACAAAATTAAAAACCTTTAAAACACATTTTTTAAAATTTTTATCCTTAATAAACCTTCCCTGTGGTCACGTGATGTCCCACAAAAAATTTGGGCCTGATCGGTTCAGCCGTTTTGACGTTTATTGGATACAAACAACCAAACAAACAGACACACAAGCTAAATTTATACATAGAAGAAAACATCATGATATATTTTTGTATTTTTGTGTGCGGTAATTGCAGAATCTCACTCAAAGGATTTTTTGATACGGGTTTACTATTTACGACTTTGTGAAATAATGTGAACTTATTTTTATTTTATGCAGTAAGTAAGAAAGTTAATTGTTGGTGCATACTTAGGACTTTAAAAACCTTTTCTTGATTGATATATTTAGCTCTTAAATAAAAGATTGTAACAAAATTGAATTTAGTTTAATGTGAATTGTACACAGAAAAAAAACCAATACATTACGATAAAGTGAAACTTCATAAGGCATTGTATTATATAGTTAAACATCGCTATATTAAATTTGGAATCAACTAATCCAAAAGTTTAAAACTTAAAACTTGTCTGTCTATTTAGAAGGTTTAAAATCAGTTTTAGAAAACGTTATCAAATCCAATATTTTAGCTCAGATCTTATAAAACGTCTTCGCCCTTTAATCGGAGTTCTTTAAAAAATAAGGATAAATTAAAAATTTTTTTGTTTTTTAATTAATCGAAACTACTTTTTTACTATTTGATATTTCTGTACATATGGTAATTTTATTTAAAATTTTCACTCAAAGCATTCCTCACATCTACGAAAATTTGGTCAACACTTTTCAATCCAAACCGACTTTAACGTGTCGCGAAGTTATTGCCCTTGATTCGACTTTGTTTACCCCCTTTAGTTATCAAGCAGCCATGGGCAATGGACATACATGTTTTAAAGCTAAAAACGCATGTTTATTTCTTCCATAACTGATTTACCATAAAGGTTTCCGTATTTTATACTTTATACCACAAGGTTTCTTTCAAGGAAAAAATGTACAAACTCATTTTTGAATTATTTCGATTATATTCCATCATAGTTTATAAATAAACGATTTAAATTGGTTCAACGTTTTCTACCTTGATTAAAAGGGAGTGTTTATGACTGAGTGTTCTTAGAAATAGATTTAGAACATTTTTAATTCTTTTCAACTTCACCGTAAAACGAAAATAATATAAGTATGAGATAATTTTTTTTTACATCATTATTGATTATCTTGATAAAGAAAATAATTAAAGGTCTGACAAAACTTTTTTTTTGTATTTTTTCCCCGAAATATAAACATATATTTATATATGATTCAACCCCAAGGCATAAAATGCTAATTTCGTTTCATTATAAATACTTTAATCTATTACATTTCTGGAAAGAAAGGGAGTATACGTTCCTCTTCCCGATTGATTTTTCATTTAAAAAATCCTCCAACATATTTAATTATTTTGTAAAATAAGTGAGATAATTTTCAGAAAACAAATATTTTATCAAGACGCAGAGCTCAGAGAGGCGGAAATTACAGAATGTTTTGAACAAAATAAAACTTCTATACTTTTGTTTCTTTCATCCATATATTCAAATTTAAGTATGCACGATAAAATGTTTTAATCGGAATTTAAAATTTTAGAAAACGGTGGGAAGAGAAATTTAAAATAATTTTGTAAAATGATAAATCTTTTATAATATAAAGTGAAGTTTAAAATGTTCTTATAGTGAAAAAGGTTTTTGCAAAATAGAAATTCTTTAATTTCTCTTGAATAAAATATTTGTAAATTTTTTTAAAAATTAGTTGAGACAAAATAATGGTAATTCTAAACCGATCAAAAAAAAATTGTTCTCCAATATTTTTTCGGAATCGGAACACAACCAACCACTCGTCACAAACTCTAATTTTCGAATTCTTACATCCTTGCAATCTGATGGCGTAAACCTTTGGTATTTAAAAAATTAAAATTCTGTTAGAGAAAAAAGTCAAAGTTTGAAATGTCGGCCGAGATACTAAGTCAAGAAATAGGAATAACAAAGCGCTAATTTGTCTAATACACTATCCTTCATTGAACAGCAACCCTCCTTGTACAGGAAACTAGAAATGTGCGGTTCATAGCAGGGAAGCTATTGCTCCCTTGCTGCAAATAGAAACTAACTTGAAGTTCTAGGAGCGGTGACCTATCAAATGCAAGTAGACAGAATGTGCAGAGCTGAGACTGAAATTACAATCAAGCAAAACAAAAATGATAGGGTGATAGTGCATGAACTGTATAATAGCGCAAAGTCGGTGATTCGTAAACATTCTTTCAATAGCAGCGTCATAAACGGACGGACAAAGGAATATAAGAAAAAGAAAAATTGCAGACATGCAGATGGAGAAAGGAGAAAAAAGATGAACATTTGAAATTATTAACAATGGCTCGTACCATTATAAAAATTATAAAAAAGAAATGATAAAACATTGTAAAAAAGATGTAAAGATAAAAGATTCGAAAACTACAAATTTAAAAACATGAATTCAGAGCTGGTAACTTTAGAATGGTGGATATCTGGATTAATGCTTGATCCACTCTTTTTCTTAATCTCCAGATTAAATATTGCTTGTTCTACTCATGAATTTAATCTCCAGATTTATAGTTAACAGATCGGAATTAAGGATATCACATTCTAAAGTTCCCAGCTCAGTTTCATTATCCAAATCTTCCAGATTTGAGAAACCTTCCCTTATTATATTATACAGACTAGTTCTCTTTCTGAGTTTCTAAATTCTTGGTTTCTTCTAAACTTGGTGTATTGAGAGGAATCAGTTTCAGGTTTCCTTTCAATAAGACCCAGACAACAAGTTTTGTCGATGGGTAGACTTGTGAATATAATGAGCAAGTTTTCTTTATAGATGTTTATTTTCAACCTTCTCATTTACACGGTACACTCGTCAAAAGCACATAACTGAAATATACAAAATGGTTAAGATATATAACTTGATAAATATGCATACACTTATGCATACAATCTAAAGGTTATTTAAGGTTTACAACTATTACCTTTTTATATTGATAAATTCATCTTGGAAACTGTCTCCACACCTGTGAAAGGTGCGGAGTTTAAATGGAAACTACCTGCTTTGTATTATAAGATAGACAAACAGTAATGTCGTCTTTTATAAATATATCAAAGCTAAACAGTAATGTCGTCTTTTATAAATATATCAAAGCTAAACAGTAATGTCGTCTTTTATAAATATATCAAAGCTAAACAGTAATGTCGTCTTTATAAATATATCAAAGCTAAACAGTAATGTCGTCTTATATAAATATATCAAAGCAAAAACTTGGGTAAACCTTTAAACAGAAAATACTTTAACTTATTGAACAACTCTTATACCTGTCATTCAAATACACTTTCCACTTTAATCAAATACACTTTCCACTTTAATCAAATACACTTTCCACTTTAATCAAATAAAACTTTCCACTTTAATCAAATACACTTTCCACCTTAATCAAATAAACTTTATTTTTATCTCTTGTATTCGCAGATACTTTCTTATCATTTATTATTCTAGTTTCGGTGATGCACACTCAATTCGATCGTTAACGATTTGAAAATTGATGTTCGTTATTAGCTGAAAATAAAGTTTCAGTCCAATTAACGGTAATTTTTCGTTTCTGATCGTTAACATTCTCGTTTTTTGCCTGCCTTCTCCCTTAACGGTTTGTTAGCTCGTTAAGAATATTTGTACTTCTATATGGTTTTGGGGTTAAAAAAATATTATTTCATGTAATTTTAATCATTTTCTAATCACTATATCTTTGGAACCAAATGTTGCAGACCTTAGATATTTCAAACTATGAATTTTGTTGGATCAAATATCAAAGGTTTACAACATCGAGTTCTAAAGATATTGAGGTTTAAATATTTGATTTTGTTCCAAAGACTCAATTCCTTTGCCGTTATTTTTAAAAAGCATCCGTTACTTCTTTCCAATTTTTTATTTTTTGTGAGCTGTTTATTTTCAACTTTTCAAGGCCAGCTCGTGAAAAAAAGTTTTACCTCGAACTTTAGTTATTAGTTCAAAAGTTCAAAAAGTGTATTCATGTTTACTTTTGACATGACTTTTGTGGTGCATATTTTTCAAGAGCTTTTCGAATAAATAAATTAAAAAAAGAAACCATGAACTATTTTTGACCGTCTATTGCCGTTTGACTGTCCTACCCTTCACATACAAAAATTAAGAAGTTTAGGCGTTCTATAGTGTAACCTCTTTCTAGTTATGTAGAAAATAACACAGGGAAGGAGGGGGCGGAAATAACCCCCCCCCCCTCCAACCCCAACTATTCGTGATTTGGCATTGTCTGATTTGGTATCATACAATACTTTTTCATTCACGAAGATTTAAAAAATTTATTTATTTATCTAAATTTCCTGGTTTAAGTAATTCCTCTTCAACTCTACAACATGCATCGTTACTTCCACTCTTCCACCCAGTAACTCAAATCTACAGCATGCATCGTTACTTCCACTCTTCCACCCAGTAACTCAAATCTACAGCATGCATCGTTACTCCCACTCTTCCACCCAGTAACTCAACTCTACAGCATGCATCGTTACTTCCACTCTTCCACCCAGTAACTCAACTCTACAGCATGCATCGTTACTTCCACTCTTCCACCCAGTAACTCAACTCTACAACATGCATCGTTACTTCCACTCTTCCACCCAGTAACTCAAATCTTTTCAAATAAGGTTGATTAAATGTCTAAGTCTTCAATAGAGAAATTCAATTTTACATTTTCAAGTGTAAAATTCAGATAACGAGTAGTATGGCATAAATTCAGATAGGTAACTTAGTAACCAAGTAATAGATTTGATTTTCATTCATTAAAAAACAATTGTTGTATAAAAGTGAAAAATTTTAATGAATGTTTGTATAGACATAAACAAGTAACTTTAAAGTGACAAATGAATTTGAATGGAAAGTTGTAAAAAGGGAAAGGCTTGAAAATTTTTAATAAATGTTACAAAAGAACGAATCAAAAAATATTTCCAGGATATAAACTTAGAATCCTTTTATCATTATTTTTTGTTCCAGTATTCGTGAGACAATTCAATTACTTAATATCATATTCCGGAAATATTAGATCATTGGAAGTATAATAATTGTCTGTCATTTTTCCTCATTTTCTCTAGTCTTGCGGAAAACAAACTATAGCTAAGAGCATTCTACCAATATCGAAATATTTTCAGTTATTCAGTCATATTTTAATTTCTCATTCAAAATCTGTCAAAAATAGCGTTTACTGAAATATTCGTCAAAGAAATTATATCATAGTAAATAGGCTGTTAAACATATTTAGAATAAATCAAATATATTTAATAATTCTTTTAAACTTGTTGCTCCTTTGAGCATTAATAATTTATAATTTATTTTTCAGCAAACGTGCATGTTGACGAAAACAAATATGTTTTGTTATTGTTTTACAAGGTTTTCTCCTCTGAGTGGAAGGAGGGGGAGTAAAATATATATGTAGAACTGCTTTATATTTATGGAGTAGGATGCATTTAACAAGAGTGTTTGCGAAAACATGAATGGATAAGGGTGAACCTAAATTTAGATCTGAAAAAAGTATCAAATGCAGTGCTGAACTTGGATTTTTAAAACCTTGGATTGTACAGCGGATGTACATTTGTATATCCTCGAGTTGGGCCAACCTTTGCGGTCCTGGTTTGGACTGTTCCGCCATGTATGTCTGACTTCAGGCTGCTTGTATTTGAATTTACATTAACTGAACGTAATATCTTGCAGAATTTAAACAGGCTTCCGGAAGGCGGTTTTTCATTTCAAGCGAACAACAATATGTCTTGCATTCCAGGTATTAGGGAGACAAAAATAGTTTAAAAAAACAGACTTCAAAACTAATTTCCAAAAAAAGATTTCAAAATCAGACTTGATCTATTTGATTTTAATAGAAATAGATTAAGATTAGAAGGTGTGTTTCTATTTTCTAAATATTATTTCTGTATTATTTCTTTACTGCTGACTGGATAATTTTAGATACTAACAGAGTCGCAAAAAGATCTTTTAAAATCTTTTCATTTTTCTTTAACTAGCTTTTTGGAGTGAAAGTATAGGAGTTTTTATAGTACAAATAGTTATTTCTAAATAGTTCAAATGTTAAAGGTTATGAAAGTAAAATGTTCTCCAAAATAGAATAAATAGTGTAGGTTAAGTTCTTTGTTAAATAGTAAAAATAGTACAATTTCGTTAAAAATAGTGGAAAAAGTACTGGTTCTTTTTAATAGTACATGTAGTACAAGTTCTCCTGAAATAGTTAAAATAGTACAATTTCGTTAAAAATAGTGGAAAAAGTACTGGTTCTTTTTAATAGTACATGTAGTACAAGTTCTCCTGAAATAGTTAAAATAGTACAATTTCGTTAAAAATAGTGGAAAAAGTACTGGTTCTTTTTAATAGTACATGTAGTACAAGTTCTCCTGAAATAGTTAAAATAGTGCAAACTGCATGAGATAGCCCCACATTACTTACATGAAAGGAAGAACAAAAACTGACAGTGACAGCGACCCTACATGTGGTGTGTTCGTTTCAGAAACGGTTCCCATCAAAGGAAGAGACAGGCTATGTAATTTATATTTCAGCAGAAAGTGCAGTATTTTAGAGAAAAACCTTAGGATTTCTTTGATACCATATGAGAGATTTTACGGTGTACAATGTTTAAATAAGAGCGTAAAGTCATTTGTAATATTTTACCAGTTGTTTCAGCCAGCACAGGAAACGTTTTTTACAATTATTTAATAACCCAGACAAAACATGTAAAAAAATCATTTATAAACTTATTTGCTGTTAATGGTTTATATTTAATAAAAGAAACTATCGATGAAAGCCAAAGCAGAACTGTAGAATCGATAATTTCTTTACCAATGTTACCTTTGCTGTTTCTATATTTTTTTTTCGCCGTTTTCTTCAAAATGTCGTCTTCAAAATTAAAAAAAAGAAAACCTCCAACAAACTACCCTAGCTGCAAGTTTTAACAATGAATTTTGATAACTTATTTCCAATGATAGATGTTAATTATTTTTCTCAACCTGTTTGTAAACATGTAACTAGTGTGTAGAATAGTATTTATTACATGTTTTGTCCTTGTTATTTAAGAATTGAAAAACAAAGGTTCTTTTGAAACAACAGGTGAAATATTGCAAACAACTTTATGCTCTTATTAAAGAATTATACACAGTTAAAATGTCTAATTGGTATCAAATTTTCAATCCTGAAGTTTTTCTACTAAAAATACTGCACTTTCAGCTCAAATATATTACATAGCCGGTCTCTCCCTTTAAAGTATCATTTAATGACGAAGAATATCTTTAAAATAAAAACTAAGTTGACATTATCGGTATAATCCTTTAATGAACTTGAAACGAATTGAAATGCATTAACTTCCAAGTCAAGTGTTAGATAAACTTTAATATAGATCTGAATAGAAAATATTTCCTAAAAAAGAAAACCTTACCGAATTATTCGAATGACTATTTTTATATTCCATTTTCAACTTAATATTTGACAGTGAACATTTTATTTGATATTAAATTTTAAATGCAAAGCATGATCTGAATTCTAAATTCTAAATTCTGAATTCCAATCTGGAGATTTTGGTTTCTGCCCAGCACCTGCACTTGACAACTTTTTCATGGACTTATTTTCCATGTAATCGATCCTAACCTTAGATCCGAAAAATTAAACATTTTCTTTTCAATACAAATCTTTAAAAAAAATATTGAATATATTTTGGGTCCTCCAAGAAATATATAGACCAGGAACCGCCATATCTCATGCGTCAAATCTGTGTACTGCAGTAGGAGGAGATCAAAACAAAGAATTCATGGGCAACGCATATTTTTTGAGGGAAAAGGGCCCAAGGGGTGGAATAAAAATATATTGCTATTGAATTTTCCATATTGACCAGAAAGCCAAAAAACATATGTATTCGCTCTTACTTGATATATTAACTTGTTTTTTTTGATGGACTGCTATATCACATCAGAGCTTTAGTCCTTTCCCTTCAACTTCTGTTGGGGCACTGGGTTTGTTTACATTCCTCCCACAGCTCAGTGTACAGTTCACAATTTGCGTATATCTGAGTTGGGGTTCGTAGTTCCTTGGGTTCCTCCCAGAATCTAGTTTTTACTATCGCAACGAAAACAAATCAAGGTCGGTTTAATCCTAATCGGACCTAATTCCTGAAGTCGTATTACGTGACACAGGCTGTCGGGTCTAGATTCTAGAATGATGTTTCAGACTCGATTTTAGAGTTTCAGAGACATTAAGAGTCCAATCTTAATTGATCAGTCTCAATTCAAACCACTGAAAATTGAGTAAATTTTATGATGATGAAAAAACTCTCCACTGTGCTGCTTAATTTGAAGGTAGATAGAAAATGATATAATGACAAATGACAAATGATAATACAATTTTTTGTTTTCATTGCGCAACAATACATGCCAGAAATTGGATTAATGGATAAAATTATATTTTTAAATAATTATTTCCAACAAAAAATAATTAATGGTTGTTCATATAAAAATTGCACACGGGGAAGGGAGGAGTTGGGTTTCACCTCGAAATGTTCTTGAATAAAAAAACTAATGCATTATTGACGCAAATTCTTTGCAACTTAATCTATAAAATAATCGATAAACTTTCTCTAACTTCTCTCCAATAATTCAGGGAGGATTTTACACGGAAGTTTTTTAACACTTTCTCATCATTTTATCATCTTTTTATTCAAAACTCAATACAACACACTGTATTTCCACCAGCCAAAACAAAACTCAATACAACACACTGTATTTCCACCAGCCAAAACAAAACTTCTTTGTAATTAAGTATTTCTGATTTAAAAAGGCAGTTTAACTTCCTTCGTGGTTATTTTATTTCTCTACTATCTTGAAAACCCAGCGTTGCCCTGGGTACTCCCGCCGTTTACCCGCGCTTGGTCGTAAACTACGAGAAAAGTTGACCCACTCAACTTAGAATCTGAAAACCAAGCCAACTGTGTTTCTCTTGAATTCCCAACCCAAATTTTAGGCAAATAGGTCCCAAGATAGTAGATTGGACAGGATATCGTGAACGTACCGTCGAGTGAACCTACCACCTGAGAACAGAACTTTTCCTTCCGTGTATAAGAATGATATTAATCACCGAGATCGTACTGAATATTTGATTATTTACATACCATATCATATTAGATCGTCAATCGGTCTAAATTACAATTTTCGGGACTAGTCAGAAAATTTAAGAAGAATGAATCATTTTGAAAAATTGAATAAGGCTAATATAAAATACTAGTTTTATCTAGTATGTTCATTTAATTTTGGCGTTAAAGCTTGGAGATAATTAATATGATATGGTACGCTCTGTAGTATACAGTTGTAAGTGTACAGAGTACAGGTTAATAGGCTGGCAGGTAGACAAATATTCACCTCCCTGTCTGTACACCTTTGTCTGATTGTCTGATGTGGCAAATATTGTCGTTTTTCTATCTTGAAAAGTGTTTAATTCTCACAATCTTTCCATATTGTTTTCTGATTTTGAATCAGACATGCGCATTGCACAAGTCAAGTCAAGAAAAGTCACAATTAAGGATAATTTACATTTAAGAAAAGATACCACGTGCATTCTTGATCAGACAAAGCTTTTCCGGGTACCGTTCTCAATCGGACATGCCGTTTCTAAATTGGAGATTCGCTTTAAATTCCGTCTACAGTCCTTTTAACTTAACCTCTGATTTTGTATATCACTGTTAGAATTAAGATTGATTACTTCTTTAAAGTTAACAAATTATTGACAAAAGCATTTGTACCATCAAGCTTTTTATCCAACCCTAATCAATTATTATTAAGCTTGATTTAGTTGAAATGAATTAATCCTGTCACGTAGCATGTTTAAATTTTCCATATTTTCATATTTTCAGGTCTTTTCCCGACGTACTTTCTTCACCTTGAGAGAGAGGAAGGTCGACCTGTATTCCTGCTTGCAGCCAGGTAATCTAAGCAATACTTACATAAGGATGGACCATTCAGTACTCTTCGTTTTTAAATAACTGATAACTCTTCTAAAACTAATCTTTGTATTTCCGCATCTTAATGTCGTAGACCTGATATATTAAACTTTAAATCATGTAAGATCATTCAGATAAAGTTTAATAAAGTATCAAATGTTTACTCCAACAGGTTGCAGCGATAATTAATGATCAATAGTTTCTGTAAACATATTTTTAAAGAAAAATCAGCTTAGTAAGTAAGTAAATAATTATTTATTTATGAAATACAACAAAAACATACAAAATTAAGTGTTTCAGGAGAAAATACTTCAAAACCTCCAAAAATGAGGTTGTGGGAATACTTACCCCCCAATTCTAAAAAAATATAAATAAAAGGATAAGGAAAGAAAATGAAAGAAAATGGAAAAAAAATGTTAGGAAAAAAGACTTCGATTTTTTTTAGCTTATTTTCATGAGCGTTCACAAAAAAAATTCAGCTTATTCGGCAACATATATATATATATATGAATGTCTTAGGACAATAAAAATCATTTTTGTTTCTAAGATTTGCTTTTTTGATATGTTTTTGATAATATGAAATCTTTTTTAAATGTTGGGGGTAATTGATCTTCTTTAAACTTAAATAAAAATTTTATAACATTAAAAGTACCTAATTTTCTGAAGGGGAGCCCAAAAAGCTTCCGCTGTGTGACTTATTCTAGGTAACCCCGTCAATGGGCAAATTGATTTCTTTTGCAATGATTCTATCAATATGTTTGTTTGAAGTTAGCATTAGGAATGTTGAACTATATTCTATATGAGAGTGGAAAAGGAGTAATAAAGCAGTTTCATGGTTTCAAAGTATAAAAAGTTTTAAATTTTTTCATATCATAAAGTCAAAAAGTTAATCGCCTGTATATCTTATTAAAATAGTCATTAAAGTTCAATTTAGTATCCAGCCATATTCCCAAATATCTAACCGAATCCATTTCTTCTATGCGTTCAATTTTTTGCGTAGTTTCTCCTAGTTTAAAGAAAACAGTAAACAGCTTAGACTTGATCCTTGAACAAGATCCATCTCTAATATCTAAGTCTACGAAGGTACCATTTATATTGACTATTTGCCCCCTGCCGCGTAAGTAAGTTTCAAACCACAGTAATGTGTTGCCCTTGATTCCTGCATTTTCAAGCCTTTTCAAAAGTATCTTGTGTTTAATACAGTCGTAAGCTTTAGAAATATCTAGCATGATAAGTAAAACAGATTCATTATTATTTAGTACGCTGAAAATATAGTTTAAAAGTTTAGTAATTGCTTGCATTGCATAACATTATGTCCTGACAAAAAACAAAACAAATTGATTTGCTTTAAAAAAGTTATTATTCTTAAAAAAGGAAAACATTCTTTTATGCAGAATTTTTTCTAATATTTATGAAAAATAGAATAAAATCATAGTTTTTGTGCTGTCAATAGTAGTAGTTCCTTTTATCATGAATTGGTTTAGGGGTATCTTTCTTTCATTTTTGCTATTTTTTTCAAAATTCATAAAAAAATTTTGATTAAATTCTATTGCCGCCATCTCTGCGGTTTGAGATAAAAATACATTATTCCAGTTTTGAAAGATTTTATATTATAGTTATTATATATATTATAGTTATAGTTATGGCATTTATAAAAAATAATAATTATGATGGTCCAGCTAAAAACAAATAACAAAAGAAAATTTAATATGAGCCAATTGAAAATATTGTAATTTTTTTCTGATTGATATTTGTTGAAACAAACTATTCATGTTAAAATCTCAAGTGAATATACATTCATTGTGCATTTACAAGTAGATACTTAGTCAGCACTCAGATAATCAAAACATTTACAGGACTGCATTCATTCAACTTATAAATACACATTGATTCAGCAAAAGTAGCAATGTATTCTTTTTGACTGCAGTAGACTTTGACATCTACCATTAGCAGAGGGTGTGAACCCATACTCGTTGACTGCAGTAGACTTTGACATCCACCATTAGCAAAGGGTGTGAACCCATACTCGTTGACTGTAGTAGACTTTGACATCTACCATTAGCAAAGGGTGTGAACCCATACTCGTTGACTGCAGTAGACTTTGACATCCATCATTAGCAAAGGGTGTGAACCTATACTCGTTGACGGCACTAGACTTTGACATCTACCATTACCAAAGGGTGTGAACCCATACTCCTTGACTGCATAAAGGTTACATGTTCCTTTGAGATTTTTAAATTTTTTTGTGTGTTTTAAATAAAGAATACTTGGTAGAAATATTGTATTTTTGTCTGAAATCGGTCGGATTTTTGGAAATTGTTTGTAGCTTTTGGGATATCATTAGTTATAATATGGTCTAGAAGTGCAAAACTTGGTATTTTTACAAATCGCGAGGCCAGTAAAGGAACTGAGTTTTTGCCACAAACTCAACTATTCTTATCCCTATATCTTCGCAACCCAATGTGGTAGACCTTAGATATTTCAAACTATTAATTCTGTTAGATCAAATAATCAAAGTTTGAAATTTCAAAGGTTTATATTTACTGATTGCAGAGATATAGAAATAAGAAAATTTGAGGTTGTGGCAAAAACTCAATTCCTTTACAGGGAAAAAGCCTGAAGACAATATATGCATAGTATACTCATTGTCAACATCATTGTTTTGCTGAAGAAGATCCATGTTAGTGTCTGAGAAAATATAGGATTTCCAATCGCTTTTATTGCAAATTTCTAAAAAAAGATAATAACTCGTTAAAAAAATGGTTCAAAGTGATTTGATGTATTATTGATACTGAAATATTTGTGAGATTTCTAATTAAATCCAATTAAAACTGAGACATTTTAAAGTTGTATTTCTATTAAAATCGACTCAAAAGTGAAAGTATTTTGTCTAACTAAGCCAGGTATCAATTTTGGATGTTTCTTTTGATGGTTCTCGTTCGAAATCTTAAAGAAAAAGTTAGGTATAGAGACTTCCCGTATTTCTTGTCAAACTAAAACTGATACATTACCTCCTGATTGTTCGATTCTATCAAGAATTTTTTTAATTTTTCAAATTTTGATAACAGACTTTTAATGTTTAAACTAAGGGCATTTAATCCGCTAAAAATTCTAATGTTTGATGCGAAATTGTTTTCGCTTTGGTTTGTATTTTTAAGCTCAATGTTTGCAAATAAATCGGGACCCATATTTGTTGAATCTATCGATAATCATTGTAATTAAGAGTGTATTGCTCGTTTTTATTAAGGGAACCTATATAATTTTTCACATCTTCAAGATCATCGTAGTCGTTTTTGATTCAATTTAGAATTAACTAAGTTGTAATGTCTTTGTCGAAATATGCATATAATCCACCAAAAAGGGTTGAAAGGAGATAGGATAGGATATGAAGAGGATGGAATTGTGTAAGTGATAGGAAAAAAACTGTGTGGCATATTGATACACATGCTCAAATAGGAATAGGTTTTATTAGAAAAAATTAACAATTAATCTTTGGTTTAGAAAGAAATCAGGAGAGAAATTGAAAAAGTAAATAATATCTTATTTTATATTATAACAGGTAGGGATGTTTATCTTGTAAGGAGCTCTAAATGTAATAAAAAAATCGTGAACTAAATTACGTTGACGTTTCCTTTAAACACTATTTATTTTATTACTGTTTATATAAACTTCCTTTAGATAAAAATTTTGTAGGAAAAGAAGAAAACTTGGAAGTTCGAGTTATCTGATATCCACAGATCCTACAGATATATCACGGTTAGTATCTGATATCCACAGATCCTACAGATATATCAAGGTTAGTATCTGATATCCACAGATCCTGCAGATATATCACGGTTAGTATATATCCACAGATCCTACAGATATATCACGGTAAGTATCTGATATCCACAGATCCTACAGATATATCAAGGTTAGTATCTGATATCCACAGATCCTACAGATAGCTCACGGTTAGTATCTTACCACTACAATCTAATGAGGAAAATATGCGGAACTATTGGTAAAACTTTACGACTTGTAACTTCTGTAGCTTTTGTTTCACACTGAAGAGTAGAAAAAGAAAACAAGATTAAAATTTAAAATGAAAGGAAATAATTACTTCCCTCAAACTCCTATTTTTTCATCCCTATATCTCTGGGTCTTTATGGTGTAAACCTTTGCTATTTTAACCACATTTTATGGTTTAAAATAAAACAATCAAGCATTAAATATTAGAATTTGAGGCTGCAGTAATCTGATACAGATGAAATATATACAAACTCTAAAAAAATCATGAGCTCATTTAAAATTACGTTGAGTATCCCTTTAACATGTATTTGGTATTATTTGAAGTTGCAATCTCGAAAATTTCAAATTCACTACATTTTGTAAAATAAATTTGAGAACCCGTCCTTGAATCTACATTTTGTAAAATAAATTTTAGAACCCGTCCTTGAATCTAAGGCTCAGGAAATTCTTCCGAATTCAGCAAAATCAAAATGTTGAAATTGTGACAAATGTATCTTGTACTAAAAATATAAATGTATCCAATAAAAAAAAGTTTTTTTCTTATTGAATTTATATATATGTATATATATATATATATATATATATATATATAGCTTTCACGGAACCACTTAAAAAGGTTATAATTAATTAATGAGATATAATGTGTACACTGTATAGTTGTTGACTTTAAAAGTCATAATATTAAAACAAAAGAGATCTAAAAGGATATTTCTTAACATTTATTTAAAAAACGAAAGTGTTTTGAAATATTTTCCCAAGACAGGGTTGGAAATTGATCGGCTTAGAAATTAACAAAGAAAACTATTGACGAACATCAGTAGAACATCATGGGAGCTTTGTAGAACTTCATGTTGGTGCTGCAGATCAACTAGAACTGGAACAGTAGGTTTCCGCTCTCTCCAGGCTTTACCTATCATTTTAGGGGGGAGAGTTCTCGGTCGTATCATCTTAGGGTTGAGGGTACTCTGGGAACAATTTTTGTGCTGGATGTAGGCATCGTCTGCCGCTGTTTAGACATCAGTATCATCATCATGAAGGAGCCAGGGTTACTCTCCTAAGACGGGCTGTTAACATCTCGAACGTTTTCTCTGACCGAGGGCCGGGAGGTGTAGAGAGGGTGGGCGAGGGTGAGATTCGAGCCACTGCAAACGGAAAAGGATTCACATCTTGAAACAAATAGCGGCATACAGACTACACAGAATAATCTTCCTCATATTTCGAATTTGTTTTAACGTAAAAATCAATTTAAAGCAAATATACAAATTAAACTTTTTCTGAATTTCTTTTGTTTAATGATATCATAAACCCTGGAGGATAAATTAAACATTTAATAATTCATATTTTGAAAAATAAAGTTTTCAATTTTATTTTTCACAAAAACAAACAATATTCATCAGAGGAATTGAAAAAATTTCAATGAAACTAGAATGTCAGAAACCAAAAAAAAATGAGAATCTCAATTCCAGCATTTTTTCATGTCCAAAGAATTTGATAGAAAGTGATGCCTTATTTTGAGAACAACATTTCTCAAGGTAGTACTGGAAACTAACCTTGGTTCTTTTTACATGTTTTTTCTATTTATTTCCAAGATTATGCTAAACTTTTTTGATATTTGCTGAACCCTTTATGTTGAAAAGTGAACCTGGCAAAGATTTCTAACACTGGCTCTGGCTGCAGTGTAACGTTTTTTATAACAATTGTGCACAAAGAGTAAATGATACAGAAATAAAATTAATTTTGGCTGTATATATTAGTACATTATTATAAGTACTATTGTTATAAACTGGTAAACATTATCCAAATTTATAAAAAAAAAAATCTCTAAATACTTTTGGTTTGTTTGTATTCTTGTTTTTTTTTGTATTCAATTAAAGTAAAAACGACTGAATTGATACGGCTCTATTTTTGTAGAGCCTCACTTGATCTCAGAGAAAGTTTATGACCGGCCAGCATTAAGAAAACCTTGAATCCAACTAATTTTAAAAACACACCAATGAAAATCAACGCATTTTTTGCATAAAAAATGGTTAAATAACATTAAAATTAACGATAAACGCTGTATAAAGGTTTGTTTAATATATTCTAATTGTAGTTTTACTGCAGGGAGGGTGAATCTGTAGTTGGTAAACTAAGATCAAATATCCTGGGAGCCAGGTTTACGCTGGTAGGTGGAGCAGGCAAATCAAGAACTAGGTCACAGAGCAGTGACAGGAGTAGCAGCGAGTGCAGTGGGTCAGGTCAGGAACCTTATCATTAGCCTCAAACTATTTTTTTCTTCAAATTTTGATATCCTTTCAACCTAATGTTGTAGACTTAGATACTTTAAATATTAAATTACATGTCTAAGCTTGAAATATCACATGTTTCCACCGTTACTCTGTTGAAAAATATGTATATAGATAAAAAATGTGAATTTGTTGCGAGTGTTAAGTAAATTCACACCAATGTAAAAAGCCTTTAGAAAATATAAAGCAAGTTCTATTAGTTTACAATTATTTTTAACAAGTACTATTTGTTTACAATTATATAGAACAAGTTCTATTTGTTTACAATTATATAGAACAAGTTCTATTTGTTTACAATTATATAGAACAAGTTCTATTTGTTTACAATTATATAGAACAAGTCCTTTTTGTTTACAATTATATAGAACAAGTTCTATTTGTTTACAATTATATAGAACAAGCACTATTTGTTTACAATTATATAGAACAAGTACTTTTTGTTTACAATTTTATATAACAAATTCTATTTGTTTACAAATATATGTAACAAGTTCTATTTGTAACAGGCTCTATTTGTTTACATATATTTATAACAAGTTCTATTTGTTTACCTTTATATATAACAAGTTCTATTGTTTACAATAGAATGGATTCAATTACTTCCTTTCATCTTTGCGATGGAAAGCACTTTTCCTTGCGATGAAAAGCACTTATCGAATTTAACAACTTTATGCATTCTTCATTGTTTATATTTAGATGTTTGTTGTTGTCAGCATGCCAGTACACTTGCTGAAGTACAGTATGAGCTAGATATACTAGGTGTAAAGGGACCCAGGGAGGAACAAAATGATATAAATAAAAAACTTATCAAATTTTCATCAAAATCAATTTCAAGTAAAAGTTTTTTATTTGGGGGGGGGGGGGCGATTAAACTCAACAGAAGTCAAATGACATGAAATGCTAAATACTTTTTGTTACAATTATTGAAATTTTTTTATCAATTTATTTCTTTATTTATATGATATGTTATGAGTAGAAGAATGAAGGTTGGACTACCAACTTTAGCTCAGGGGCGCCTTATGCTTACCGACCCTCCTGCTCAGGGGCGCCTAATAGCTGAACCAAAAAGAGTTAATTTGCTTCCAATGCCCCTGAGAAACACAAACAAAACTGACCTGGTGCTGAAAAGTAAAAAGGAAAAAACCAGATCTGGAATATTTGAACAGTTTTGAACAAATTTAAAAAATGTTTGAACAGTTTTTGAACAGTTCTGAACAGTTGTAAACAAGTTTGAACAGTTTTGAACAGTTTAATAAAGATTTGAACAGCTTTGAACAGTTTTAATAGTTTCTGCGCAACAACGAACGGATTTTGAACCGTTTTTATAGGTTTTGTACATTTCACGTAACAAATTACTTTTCTACCTACTGGTAAAATGTGTTACTGTACAACAACATTTAAAACACTTAAATGTTGACTTCCTATTCCACATTTTTTGGGGTCCCACTGTACTTTTTATATGAATAGATTGCAATTAAAAATGTTTTAAAATGCTTTATTAAACCTGCTAATAAATTTGTTTGTAGGGTTAGTTCCATAATAGTTTTTTAAATTCTGGTTTACCTGCAGGCTACTTGGGACCCTCAGATAAGCAGCTATGTACTGAATTTCTATGGCAGAGCAAGTCAGGTTAATTTATATACAATTCAGAAATTACTTAATTTAATGCAGAGCTGAAGAGGGCAAAGCATATTGATTAAAATGATTATTTATGACTGTAAAATAAAAAGAAAAGGTTTTAGATCGGGTTTTCAGATGATTTTAGTCTTCAAAATTTAAAAATTAAGACTCTTTGTTGAATAACATGCAAAGTGTAAAAATTGAAAGGTATGTTTATTTCAACCTTAAAACTTTTTAGATTTTTTAACCAAAGAAAATCAATGTTTAATTGGCCGAAAATGACAACTAATTAAATCTGAGTCTTAAACTTTTGCTCGAAGTAAATTTTATCTAAACATTGGAAACTAATTTATGGGCTGATGAAATGAAAATTTTATACTAAAATTTAAGCTTATCTTGTTTCATCCATAGAAAAGCATATGGCTCATATCACAAAATCTTACTATGTATTCAATTCAAGAGGATCATTGTTTATAAAGATGGTTACTCGTATTATAGAGTGTATATCTTGCAACCTGTTGTTGTTGACCTTTTCTTTTTCAAACTTTAACCACATAAAGCTCATTAATATGGATACATCGGAATTCTTTTTAAATGTCGTCTTTATAATTTTTCACTTGGTTATGCCGCTGAGAATTATATGATATATTGCGCTGCGCCCAACTTTAAGAAGCTGTTGGATAATATCTGTCCCGTATTTCAGGGTTTTTATAACTTTTCAAAAAATAAATTTTGAAATCTTTGATTCCCGATAAAAAAACTTTGACTCTCAACACAGAAATTTTGAATATGCTTTAGTAAACTATCATATCCCTGTGACGCTCCTGAAGCCGAACTTAAGAGATTGTTTTACCATGGTTAATTTTCTACTGTAGTTAAAAATATGGTTTGGTTTGGCTATAAGAAGATTTTAGGTCCATTTTGACTTTAGTTCCTTCCAAGAGTCTAGAAAATAGAGTAGCCATATGTGTATCCAATCAGAGAGAAAATTGAAATAAATCAGTGGTTTTGAAGAAAATATCAGAGAGTACTGAGTAACTCTTTCTTTTTTTGAGAAAAAAAATAATGTTAAAAAGTAGAGATATTAAAGAAAAAGTTTGATTGAGTTGAAAAAAATTATCAAAAATGTTTTGGCCAACATTTTATTTGAGAAATGAAAAATAGTTTTTTATTACAAATGACATCACAAAATTAGATTACCCCTTTCTATTAAATTAACTTTTTGATTTTAAAAACTACTTTTTTCCTTAAAAAATGCAATAACTTTGATGAGAAGTGACAATCATTTGTACATTTTTGTACAAAGATTATTTTGACATCAAGAAACTTCAATCTAAAACTACTAAGCGCGTCCATTTAACCATGGATAAACCCACTTTAACGCTAGGTAGACCTAGGGTTAAAAATCCGAGCTACGCTGATGCCGCAAACTATTACGATGATCTTACCCAGGCCATGGTTCAAGTTAGCCATGGTTAAAAAATCTGTCGTCTTCGATCAGTTTACCATGGTTAGAATCTGATTTAACCATGGTTAGAATCTGATTTAATCATGGTTAAAATGTCTGAAGTTCGGTCTCTGGTAGAAAACTTTGACAGCATAGGAAAATACAACTGACACTTTAAAATACAAATTCAAGGCGACATTATTCCGATGTATTCATGTTAATGAGTTTTACTGAAGCAGAAGTGATTTATTATTTCAAATTTTGTGTTTGAAATAAATACTATATAACCGTAATTGTTTTAAACTTGAAAGGTCTTCGACAGCAGATTGACAAAATATAAGAAACAAATCAGTTTCTCTACATTTCAAAACTTAGATCCCAACCCCCATACCCATCTATGATATAGGGTAGTTAGCAATATTTTTCAACAACACCTAGCTCAGCATATTTAAGTATATTATTATTATTACTATTTTTAGGCTTCAGTTAAAAATTTCCAGTTAATCCACGAATCTCAGCCTGACGTTATTCTTCTACAATTTGGCAAAATATCTGAGGAAAAGTTTATTCTTGACATCAGGTACAATTAAAATAAAATGATAAGTTGCCATTTGTGAGGGGGGAGGAGGGGGGGATTAATGTATTTTATTTCTGGACCTTAGAGTGTAGTTTGTCTTTGTCCAGTGTCTTTTTTACAGTCTTCAACAGTTTTTACAGTCTTCAGAGTCCATGTAGAACCAGTATAGTACATGTAGAACCAGGAATTCATGTAGAACCAGTAGTACATGTAGAACCAGGAGTTCATGTAGAACCAGGAGTTCATGTAGAACCAGGAGTTCATGTTGAATCAGGAGTTCATGTAGAAACAGTAGTACATGTAGAACCAGAAGTTCATGTAAAAACAGTAGTACATGTAGAAACAGTAGTTCATGTAAAAACGGTAGTTCATGTAGAAACAGTAGTTCATGTAGAACAAGGGTTTCATGTAGAACCAGGAGTTCATGTAGAACCAGTAGTTCATGTAGAACCAGTAGTTCATGCAGAATAAGTAGTTCATGTAGAACTAGATGTTTATGTAGAACCTGTAGTTCATGTATAACTAGCAGTTCATATAGAACCAGGAGTTAATGTAGAACCAGGAGTTCATGTAGAAATAGTAGTTCATGTAGAACAAGGGGTTCATGTAGAACCAGGAGTTCATGTAGAACCAATAGTTCATGTCGGAACAGTAGTTAATGTAGAATAAGTAGTTCATGTAGAACTAGATGTTTTGTATAACCAGTAGTTCATATAGAACCAGGAGTTCATGTAGAACCTGAAGTTCATGTAGAATCAGAAGTTAATGTAGAACCAGTGGTTCATGTAGAACCAGTAGTTAATGTAAAACCAGTAGTTTATGTAGAACAAGGAGTTAATGTAGAACCAGTAGTTCATGTAGAACCAATATCTCATAAAAAGGCAGAAGAGGCTTAGCAATCAGTCATGGAGAAAATAGATTTTTACTTTTATATGAGTTATTTTTGTGAGGACAAAGTTTATTACGGCCGCGTAGAAATTTCATTATTTTAATATAAAACGTTATTTTAAAATCAACATCTTGTGAAAATCATGAAGGATCTCAGAAAAAATCATCATCTTTCATAATAAAAATACAGTAAATAAGAATTTAACCAGAATCAAAGATTTTCAAAAGTTTGGATAAACGAGTTTTAACGATAATTTAACAAATAACGATCGACCCTTTTTTTACCCATTTGGTTGAGAAGGTCATTTTTTACTATACCAGAGTTTCTGAAATAAAACATTTGTCTTGCAGTTAAAGTGAACCATCATCAATGATCTGAAATTGTTATTAAACGCTTTAATTCGTCAACAATAAGTTAAAAAAAATCGATTTTTTGTAAAAAATTACGAAATTTACGATAATTTCGAAAAGATTGAAATTGGAAAACTATATTTTGAATGGAAAAACACGTGTTGAGTACACGTGAATTTCCATCTGAAATGCGTTCCTTTTAAACAAACTATAAACGTATTTAATGCATCTTATAATGGGTCAGTGGTAACGGTAAGATGAGTAAAACTTTGTCTGTATCTTCCAGCTCTAAATAATAAATGAATGTATGATTATGTACTGGAAATATTAAGATCTATGAATAGATTAATGAGGAATGATCTATATAAACTATTTAATGTATAACACGCATCCATACTTTACCATACTAATACAATATATAATTTGGTTGCTTTAATTTGAATTCAATAGCGCTTTCGTCTATAATTTTTTTTATATTTTTTTAAAACTGAACTGCCGACAAAATAATATTACAGAGAAAAAGAAAAAAAAAATTTGGTATAATGTGAATTAAAATATCATATATCATATATTTAAATGTTTCAAATTTTGATAAAATTTTTATTTTTATTCAATGACAAAATTAATAATGATAGCTTAAATTGTTTGTTAAGTTGTAATCTCTGTTTGTCTGTTTGTTTGGTTGTCCGATCATAACTCAGGAACCCATGGAACGATTTGCCTCAAATTTTGATTGGGGAACTCGCGAGACCCGAGGGAATGTTCAAATAGCTTGGTTTTGAGATTCTAGCGAAAATTTAGTTTCTCGGTAAACTCGTTTAAGTGCTGGTAAACGGCGGTTGTAACAGCTGGTGTATTATAATATGTATCCCGCTGTCTATATATAAATTTGGCTTGTCTGTCTGTTTGTTTGTTTGTTTGTATCCAATAAACGTCAAAACGGCTGAACCGATCGGGCCCAAATTTTTTGTGGGACATCTAGGGACTCCAGGGAAGGTTTATGAATCATCAAAATTTCAAATATTTGTCTCCATCAAAATTCGATCGTCATTAAATTTTTTAAAATTTTGAAAATCCGCGAATTTTTTTGTGAAAATCCGCGAACTATTTTTGTTTTGTTTTACGATGTACACAAAGAGAACATGTTCACAATTAATTTAGGAGATGGGCGCGAAGCGCCCTCTAAGGCTAGAAAGAAGGGCGCGAAGCGCCTTGAATTTCTAGTATGTTTAAAAAGGAGTTTAAATCTTATTTCATATTAGTGTCTGTCTGTTCGTATACGTGGTACGAGGTTCTAGATGGAGTCAGAAAAAAATTTCATTAAAAAATAAAAAAATTAATTTATTAATGTTTTCGTATATTTCAGGTTCCCTTTGAGCGCAATCCAGGCCTTTGGAATCGCATTGTCTAGCTTTGACTGTAAAATTGCTTGTGAATAATATTTAAATTAATAAATACAAATATAATTTTACAAACTTTAATTTTATTTCTGTGGCCAAATTTTTATTGAAAAGAAAAAATCCAATTAAAACAGAAGTCAAATGTCAAAATGTCAAAAAAAATATAAATATATTATATCTACTTATATACTTTGTTTGTCTGTCTGTCATGAGTTAATCATGGCGCCATTTTTTAATGGATCACCATGTGATTCTCCCATAAACTATTGTTGCCTTGTTCCTAATATATATATTTACGGATAAATTTCTATTTTGTTTTCAAAAGAAAATCTATTTACCTTTAAATTGAATCCTGTAACCATGAACTCGAAAACCTTGGAATTCAGATTTCAATATATCTTAGGCTTTGGAAAAGAAACCCTTCTCGGAATATTTAGATGAAAGCGGGGTGAAAAAGAAAAGTTCTTAGTTGCTGAAACATTTTGTTTTAGTGAATTTTATTTGATATTCTTTTTTTTTGTATATCTTCGGGGAACATGTTCTTTCCAAACCCGAAGATTTTAGTTTTATTTCTGACCCTTTCCTGACATTGTACTTTAAACCCTGGGATCCTGGTATTGTGCTTTAAACCCTGGGATCCGGGTATTGTACTTTAAACCCTGGGATCCTGGTATTGTACTTTAAACCCTGGGATCCAGAGTCTAAAACTATAGAATACGCGAAATTAAAATTAATAAATAATGAACCAAGCAGGGAACTTTAGAATGGTGGATATCGAGATCAATGCTTAATCCTCTCTTTTTTTTCTTAATTTAGAGACTAACTAATTTTTTAAAATTCAATCAATATCTTTGAGCTATGGGAAGAGGGGACTCTATAAGTTTGAAACCCCGGTTTTTGATTTTCTGTACTATATCCAAAAAAGAGTGGATTAAGCAAGAAATTAAAAGTGTCCACATTGGATATTCGGATTAAAGGTTTCCAATTCCAGTTCCCAGCTCCGATCAGATTACGGGGATTACAGATATTACGGATCGACAGAGATTATGAAACATCAGCTGTTTCGTAATTTCAATTTCTTTACAAAACTGCAGTGCGAATAATAACAAAAATATTTCTTATTAGATAGACGATGTATCTATTTTACCTCGGATGACGAAAAAAGATTTAAAACTTAAATCGTCAGATTAAATCATCGTCATGCATTGAAATATCGCAAAATTTAATGCGGGTATGTTCGGGTTTAAAATTTAACTCGCCAAAATCAACGAGTTAAATATTTAAGTTGTGTAGCTCAAAATTCTGGTTCAAATTAAGTCAGAATAAGCATTTAAGCTGAAACTTAACCCTGGGATTCTGGAATTGCACTTTAAACCCTGGGATCCTGACATTGTACTTTAAACCCTGGGAGCCTGGAAATGTATTTTAAACTTTGGGATCCTAGTATTGTACTTTAAACCCTGGAACCCTGGTATTGTACTTTAAATCATGGGATCCAGACATTGTAGTTTAAACCCTGGGATCCAGGAATTGTAATTTAACCATGGGATCCTTAATTTGTACTTTAAACCCTGGGATCCTGGTATTGTACTTAAAACCCTAGGATACTAGTATTGTTTCTTAATCCATGGGATCTGGGTATTGTACTTTAAACCCTGGGATCTGGACAGTGTACTTTAAATCCTGGGATCCTGGAATTATACCTAATAACCTGGAACCCTGGTATTGTACTTTAAACCATGGGAAGCAGACTTTGTACTTTAAACCCTGGGATCCTGGAATTGTACTTCAAACCATGGGATCATGGAATTGTACTTCAAACCATGGGATCCTGGAATTGTACTTTAAACCATGGAATCCTTAAATTGTACATTAAACCCTGGGATCCTGGTATTATACTTAAAACCATGGGATCCTGGTATTGTACTTAAAACCCTGGGATCTTGACAGTGTACTTTAAACCCTGGGATCCTGGAATTGTAGTTCAAACCATGGGATCCTGGAATTGTACTTTAAACCATGGAATATTGGTATTTTACTTTAAACCCTGGGATTCTGGTATTGTACTGAAAACTCTTGGATCCTAAAATTGTACTTTAAACCCTGGAATCCTAGTATTGTACTTTAAACCCAGGGATCCTGGAATTGTACTTTAAATCATGGGATCCAGACATTGCACTTTAAACCCTGGGATCAAGACATTGATTTTAAACCCTGGGATCCTGGAATTGTACTTTAAACCATGGGATCCTGCAATTGTACTTAAAACCCTGGGATACTGGTATTGTACTTAAAACCCTGGGACCCTGGTATTGTACTTAAAACCCTGGAACCCTGACATTGTACTTTAAACCTTGTGAGCCTGACATTGCACTTTAAACTCTGGGATCCTGGAAATTCACTATAAACCCTGGAATCCTGAAATTGCGCTTTAAACACTGGGATCCAGACAATGACTTTAAACCCTGGGACACTGGAAATGTACTTAAAACCATGGAACCCTGGCATTGTACTTTAAACCTTGGGATCCAGACATTTTAGCTGAAACCCTGGAATCCAGGAATTGTTCTTTAACCATGGGATCCTTAAATTGTGCTTTAAACCCTGGGATCCTGGTATGGTACTTAAATCCTGGGATCCGGTTTTTGCACTTTAAACCCCGGGATCCTGGTATTGTACTGAAATCCCTCGGATTCTGAAATTGTACTTAAAACCCTGGGATCCGAAAAATGTACTTTAAATCCAGGGATCCTGGTATTGTACTTAAAGTCCTGGAATCCTGGTATTGTACTTTAAACCCTTAGATCCGGAAAATGTACTTTAAACCCTGGGATCCTGACATTGTACTTCAAACCCCCAATTCTCCATCCATGAAGTCAATGTTATTATTAGTTTTCCTAAGAGCTAGGTGGTACACCTGCATAATGGATTACTCAATAATAATGTATTTATGAAGATAATTCTAAGATACATATATCAAAAGTATTGGTAAAAGTAATACTAATAATATTACTTTTATCGATATATCAGCTTCAGACAAGACAAGCTCAAAATATATATAAAAAAAAATATTTTAACCGTTATTAGATTTAGAATAATACATGTTATCCTTTCCGTATTTGGGTTCTGAGAATTTTTAAATTCATAATACATATATTATATAAATAACTGAAGTGCCTGGCCGTTGGCAGTGGAAAAAAATAGAATTTAAGAAAATAAAAAATTTTGCCTTTGCCCCATGGTGCCAATGGGTTGGGTTCCCATTAAATAATTCAGCCAATTTGGTCCAGCCGTTTAACTAGCTATAGCTAACACATATATTTATATTTATGAGCAAAGAGCTTTATTAAATATAAGAATAAAAGATTTGCAAATCTCCTCAAAACAAAAATACAAAAGAGTTGCCCGTATGCAAATCATGTTGAATCATATTGTAGGGTGGGTCGGGCTGATGCCTTCTCCCTTTTATTCCATACTCCATGAGACACAGTAATTGTGCAGTGTAAACAGACCCATTCCCCTGAACAATAGTGATTTGATAAGTGTCGCTTAAAACTATTTACTTTGTAATAACATCAAATCCTTGCTATAATGTCGTCTTCCTACTCCTTTGTTAAATGAATATCTTTTGAAAAATTCGTCCGAAACTCTTTGATTAAACTATACAGTGAAACCGTTAATAACGAATACATCGGAAGAATTTATCAAATGTCGTCTTGACAATTTTTCATTGAGTTTTATACTTTATTACGTAAATTTCAGTATTTGCGAAAATAAATAAATAGCCATGAATATGCGGGAACAGTTTTAAAGAGTTCCATATAAATCATTTAATTAAAAAACTAAATATCTGCAACATTCCATTATCATTAAGTGAAGAATACGACATTTGATTAATTCTTTCGATGTATTCGTTCGTTATTAAGGGTTTCACTGTAGGTATAGAAAGAATAGAGAAAAAATATTTCCTTGAAAAGTTTTTACATAAAAGACGACATGACGGAACATTCTTTACATAAAAGACGACATGGCCAAAAATCCTTTACGTTTTCCTTTGCATTCTTTAAAGTACCATGGTCCACAGTGGGGTATTAGGAGGTTAGTATCATGGTCCACAGTGGAAAATTAGGGGGAGGCGAAGGGTTATTTAAGTCAAACTAGCTAAAGGGCCCGGCGTTGCCCTTGATACAATTTTTTTTAAACAAAAAAAAATTTTAAAAATAAAAAAATCAGCGTAATCGGTCCAGCCGTTTGGTCGCCTATACGCAACATATTTATGTACGAATGTCTTGTTTTATTATATAGATAAGGCTTGGCCGCTTAAGATTTTTTTTGACAGAAGTCTCTTAGTTGTTTAAATGCTTCTGCTATAAAATATATGTTTTTCATCTGAAATACTCCCTGTAACAAAGACGACATCTAAATATCTTGCAGGCTTTCAGGATCCATTCAAGGATAAATATATGAACGGGAAAAGTAAATATAAATTGAAATCATTATAAATCAATACAAGCTAAAATTCATACAATGTTTGTAAATGAAAAGATTATCAGAATATATTAATTTTGTCCATTCTCACCATGAAACACAAGACAAATGTACTTTAAGAGGAGTGACAAAACCAGTCACCCTCCCATGACCCCCTAAAATACCCCACCGTTTGGTCATCGGTGGTCATATTTTCAGTTTAAGATTTATCCTGGTTCCAAACCTTTCATTAAACCTTCACAATTTACAATTTAAGATTTACCCTGCTCTAAACCTTTCATTAAACCTCCATAATTTACAATTTAAGATTTACCCATTCATTAAACCTTCACAATTTACAATTTAAGATTTACCCTGTTCTAAACCTTTCATTAAACCTTCACAATTTACAATTTAAGATGTATCCTGGTTCTAAACCTTTCATTAAACCATCATAATTTACAATTTAAGATTTACCCTGGTTCTAAACCTTTCATTAAACCTTCACAATTTACAATTTAAGATTTACCCTGTTCTAAACTTTTCATCAAACCTTCATAATTTACAATTTAAGATTTACTCTGCTCTAAACCTTTCATTAAACCTTCATAATTTACAATTTAAGATTTACCCATTCATTAAACCTTCATAATTTACAATTTAAGATTTACCATTTGTTCTAAACCCATTCATTAAACCTTCATAATTTACAATTTAAGATTTACCCTTTGTTCTAACCCATTCAATAAAATTTCATAATTTACAATTTAGGATGTACCCTTTGTTCTAAACCTTTAATTAAACCTTCATAATTTACAATTTAAGATTTACCCTTTGTTCTAACCCTTTCCTTAAACCGTTACAATTCATAATTTATCCAACTTAGCCTTCCTCTAAACCTCCTTGATTTCTCCATGATTTACCCTCGCATTATACTAAAGTAAATATTGCACTAAAGACTGAATTCTTATTTGAAGAGCTATTGAGACGAACAAAAATGTTTTAACTTCAAATATGTAACCGAAAAATAGCTTTCCTCATACCTGTACGAGGTCACAAAGTCGTACTAATAATGTCTCATAAAACCTACTGTTTAGTTTGCTATGCCCTGCTTCTAAACGTTTGCCCATCCCTCCTCAATTTTACGATAATATGGAGGAATTGGTTGCGCATTACTGTAAGTGAGAGAGTGGTTAATGTATGATGTATCTATATATACGTATATAGATCTAATACTTTATATTTGAATAATAGATATGTATATATTATATATTTATGTATACTGTGTACGTATGTATAAGTTCCTAGAATCAATCAATTTAATATAAATCTATAAAGTTACATTACATATGTATAGTGTACACCCTCATAACATAAACATATATATAGTTTGCTAACCCTAGCTTTGTATGGAAAATAATATTTTTCTATAAAATTCTATTTAAAATTCCATTGATTTAACAAAGTTCTTCAATCTAAGACAATTCTGTCAATGGGTTTCTGATTTATGATCGGACGTACATAAAATCAATTGAATTGAATTTCCTTTCTCTCGAATTAACTAAACTCTAACTAACGTATTGCAAATACTCTTTTTCTTCATATATCTTTTTAGTTATCTAATTCTATCTATCTTTTTAATATATATCTATCTTTATATCTATCAATCTATCTATATATCTATCTCTATGTATATTTATCTATTTATCTATCTATCTTTGTATTTAAGGTCTCCAGTATGGAGGATGAAGACGGATAGTTTTGTGTTCAGTTATATCAAGAGATTAACCAGTAATAGAGCTGCGTATATATTGGCAGATTAGTAAAGTAGGAGTTTTCTTGCACTGTTTTGTACACAGTAGGTCCCAGTAACCTATGGAATAAGAAGATGACTGTTAGACTCATGTTATGATATCAAATAGTCCAATGAACAAAAAACGTAGCAACTGTGCTGCGTAAACAGACCCATTTCACTTTAACGGCTAGTAAAGCTTAATATCTTCTTTGTAACAACGTCTAATTAACTATAATTCGTTTTTCTATTCCATAGTTGTATGGGTCCTACTGTACTACTTAATCTTTATCAGTTCAGAGTATACAATTTTTTTCTTTTCGGATATTTGGTTTTCCTTTACAATTGAACCAGACAATTTTGACATTTAAAGTTAGCATTTGCAATAAGCTTCGACTTGAGATATAGATCAGATCTCAGCAAATAAAATTACTTACTTTTCCAGTTTCTTTGAGTTTGATACCAACTTTATGAACTGATCCTTTCAGTTTTTGCACCTGGTTCTCGTAGTTCTTCTTACTTTAAGTTCTTACATTCCCCTTTCTAGAGTTTCAAACCAATTTTAAATTAAATTTCATATTGATCCTTTCTAAAGATTGAAACCAATTGATCCTTTCTGAACCTTGAAACCAATTTCATTTTTAATACTTTTACATTCACCTTTCTAAAGTTTCAAACAATCTATTTCAAGATCTTACATTGATACTTTCAAGAGTTTGAAACCAATTTAATTTTAAGTTCTTACATTCACCTTTCTAAAGTTTCAAACAATCTATATTTAAAGTTCTTACATTGATCCTCTCTAGAGTTTGAAACCAATTGATCCTTTCTGAGCTTGAAACCAATTTCATTCTAAGTTTTTACATTCCTCTTTTTAAAGTTTCAAACAATCTATTTCAAGTTATTACATTGATCCTTTCAAGAGTTTGAAACCAATTTAATTTTAAGTTCTTACATTCACATTTCTAAAGTTTCAAACAATCTATATTTAAAGTTCTTACATTAATCCTTTCTAGAGTTTGAAAACAAATGATCCTTCCTGGAGCTTGAAACCAATTTCATTTTAAGTTTTTACATTCACCTTTCTAAACTTTGAAACAATCTATTTCAAATTCTTACAATTTACATTGATCCATTCTAGAGTTTGAAACCAATTTGCTTCAAGTTTTGAGATTCCAGTTTTCTTGAAATAAACCCCAAGCATGTTACAAGTTCTTACAGTGCTCTTTTCTAGAGTTTGAAATCAAGTTTATTTTAAGTTCTAACATTGATCAATTGATCCTTAATAAATCTTGAAAATTTTTTTTCAGTTACATCCCACCCCCATGCTCAGTTCCGCAGTATTATTTTTATTTCTGATATTGGTTCTTTCTCGATTTTTTTTCTTTGTAACAACTCCTTCTTAAAATTACGAAATTGATCTTTTCAAGAGTTTGAAAATAATTTTACTTCAAGATTCTAGATTCTTTGTAGAGTTTGAAAAGAGTTTTGTTTCAAAATCTTAGATCTGAGAGTCTATTGTCAGAAAATAATTCTATATAATATGTTTTTTATATTTCTTATTCAAAAACAAATTGTAAGGTTCCAATTAACAAAAAAAAACCTTGTTAGTTTGCTATTCTTAGTTTTTATTGTTCTAAATAACAATCAGAAATAAATCTAAAAATTGAATTTTCTTTCTAACTAAAACATTTAGTTAGAAAGAATTTATTGTTGAACATTTTTATAAAAGGATTTGCAAGGTTATTTTCCATCTGTTCCCACGTCAGCAAACCTACACTCATATAATTTTCTTGTGACACACTAGCTGCCCACATTTCTCGTTAGCCAATTTTTGCTTTCGTGTTCATGCAATTATCATATTATTTTCTTGGCAAAACTTCAAAACAACTTTAATTTGTTGTTTTGTGTGACATCTCTGAGAACTGCAAACCACACGCTCTATTCTATTTCAGCTGGCCCTATTATCAAGCTAGCTTTAACTTCAATCCATAAATTAAAGACATATGTTACTTCTCTGTGGAATTATATAACTCTAGATTGATTGAAGTCTCCTAGTTATGGTCAGAGTTACTTCTGTATTAGAGTTTCTCTGTTTTTGGGACTGTTTCCAAAAAGTTAGGATTGGTAGAAGGCTTAAATTCAGGAATTATAGGATGTGGGGAATTCTTTTACTCAAATCTAAGTCTAGGCTGATATCATTACTCAAAAAATTTCGTGCCGGCAAGGAAATATTCCATACATATCTGTAAATGGGAAAATCTTTTTTAATTTACATAGTTTTAGATATTTAAAAATTACGTTTTAAATTTTGTATTAATATATCATCTGCCGTATAGTTTGCCTCCTGGTTCGGATATTTTACCAGACTAGCTGCCACAGTGTATGTATTTGATCTTTTTAGAGCAATGTTTATGTTATTTTGTCTTCTCTCAACCCCTCTCATTCAATCTTCCGCTGTTCTATTCAAACAGGTAATATAATGTTGTTATATGATGAATCTGGATGTATATTCATAATATATCCGTTAACTTTAAAGGCGCAAAAAAGACAGACCACAGTTTAGAATTCCCAAGACCGGAATAAATGTTGTTAATTTCGAGTCAATTATTTTATTTATTTATTTACTTTTTATCAGCAATGCAAATTTTCGGGATCAAAGCTGAAACATCAGAATAAATAAATATTAATTAAATTAACTTATCATTTCCTCATTTATCAGTTTACGACGGTATTTTATACAAATTCGTTATTAAGTTAATGTTTTGAAGTTTAATTATAAGTTAGATTAATAATTATCTTCAAATCATATCCGGTGCGCTTTAGTTAAAGGGCGGATTCACGAATTTTAATTGCAAGATTAGGACGATTTCCTTTAAATTTCGACCTGAACGAATATTTATTTAGGCGCCTTCGGATCGAGACTTAGTACTCAATGAGATTCATGATATTACAACCAACAACATTGGAAGTCTTTGTCATCATCATAAATACAGGTTTGATTTACACTTTTCCTTGTTTTTATTTTTCCTGCAAACTGTGATTTTCTAATCCCTAAATCTTTGAACCCAAATGTCGTATTAATTTAATTTATTTCAAATATAATGGTTACTTATACTAAACTCCTTGCCGCTTTCTCTGAGTCATGGCAGAATATAGAACCTGGAGATTGAAGCAGTGCAACCGGGTCCAGCAAATTGAACAGCAGTAAATGTGGAGATTGCTAAAAGATATATTTGAATCTGAGGAAGCTACTCAGATATAGATTTTGAACCGGAGCAACTGAACGAGATATTTGAGGTTGAGGAAGCTTCTCAGATAGATCCTGAACCGGAGCAGCTGAACGAGATATTAGAGGTCGAGGAAACTTCTCAGATAGATCCTGAACCGGAGCAGCTGAACGAGATATTTGAGTTTGAGGAAGCTGCTCAGATAGATCCTGAACAGGAGTAGCTGAATGAGATATTTGAGTTTGAGGAAGCTGCTCAGATAGATCCTGAACCGGAGCAGCTGAACGAGATATTTGAGTTTGAGGAAGCTGCTCAGATTGATCCTGAACCGGAGTAGCTGAATGAGATATTTGAGTTTGAGGAAGCTGCTTAGATAGATCTTGAACAGGAGCAGCTGAACGAGATATTTGAGTTTGAGGAAGCTGCTCAGATAGATCCTGAACAGGAGCAGCTGAACAAAGGTTTTCCAGAATCTAATAAAAGGCAGATTTTACAAAGATTGACTTTGTATAGATTTACCTTATCAGTAAACGACCTTGCCTTAGTAAACCTAAAAGGTATCCAGAGAGAGATTGTAAAAGGGATTTATAAGGAGTACTGGGATCCAAGGTGAAACGTTTACATATTCCCTAACCATGGGAGTAATTTGAAGATCCAGATTCAGGATTTATACTTAGATTGGAGAAATTAGTCCTTGTAAGATGTCAAGACAAACTAATTATGAAGATATTATGAAATACTATAAATACTTCAATATATATTAGGTTACTTCTTAAAATCTGTTATAAATATTCAAATTTTGATCAACTTAGGGCGTTTAATCTTATTATATCAAAATAAATTTTGTGAATATTTGAGTTTGTGGCAAAACTTAGTTCCTTTACTTCTTAAAATCTGTTATAAATTTTCTAATTTTGATCAACTGAGGGCGTTTAATCTTATTATATCAAAATAAATTTTGTGAATATTTGAGTTTGTGGCAAAACTTAGTTCCTTTACTTCTTAAAATCTGTTATAAATTTTCAAATTTTGATCAACTAAGGGCGTTTAATCTTTTTATATCAAAATAAATTTTGTGAATATTTGTTTATAGCTAACATTAATCAAATTAAAGATCAGAGGAAGAAACTTTTTAATCATAAACATAAACATTTTAATCATTTCTCCCTTTGACGGTTTACCCATAAACGGGACAAGTTAAAAATTGAGTCTAGTCAGCTGTGCACTATACCAAACAAACGTCTCGTCCTCAGATTTAGTTTCCACCCTTCCTTTATATTATTATTATTATTATTATATCATTATTTTGTACACATAGTGGTATAATAGATTAAATATAGGATATATGAGATTTAAGACTTCTAACTTTTATATATGTATATTGTATATGTCATACAAAATTAAAACAAGTCACAGCACAGGTGGTTAATTATTCGAACAATTTATCTCTTTCAACGCGAAACTTAAAATTCCTTTGTTCTAAAATATAAATTTTCCAAAAATTTTTATTAGAAATTTTTTCAAAAATTAAATTACTTTTTACTTACAGCTTTGTCAGATTACTCGGATTACAATTACGATCTTGTGCAATGTTGTAGATAGTTTTGCCATTTGTTGTTTATATTAATAACCATTTGTTCAGGAGTGTAAACATTGAAATGAATGTGTCCAACTACGCCAACACAATTGAAAGAATACAGGTGCTGAACAATTTTTTTTGAATTAGAGCAAATTAGGGCAAAAATTAAACCGTAAGAAAAATATGCTAAAGTTAGAACAAAGTTAATGCCAGAGCTTTATGCGAGGGGGAAATAAAAACGCCAGGGCTTTATCTGAAGAAAATGTTGGAGGTAAAGTTAGAGTTTAAAGTTAGAGCAGCGATACATTTTTCTGGAGCTAAAGTTAAAGCCAAAGCTTTATCTTCAACTTAAAGGGAGTGTTGACGAAAAATGGAAGGGGGTATACGCTTACGTCGAAATTTTTTTGACGTAAGCCTATAACCTCTTTCATTTTTAGCGAACTCTCCCTTTAATAAAAAACGCCAGAGCTTTATCTGGACTATATTTAGAGCTATATCTTAATACGAAGCTAAAGCTAGAGCTAAAGATGTAACTGGCTAAAGGAAACTCTATTTTTCTAGTCTCTATATCTTTATCGTAGACCTTTGATATTTCAAACTATGAATTCTGTTAGACCAAATAATCTAAGTTTGAAATATCAAAGGTTTACATCATCAGATTGTAAAGATATAGGGATTAGACAATTTGAGTTTGTGACAAAAACTCGGTTCCGTTAGAGCTATATATCTTTATATGATGCTAAAGTTAGAGCTCAAGCTGTAACTGGACTAAATTTAGAGCTGGATCTTTAAATGAAGCTAAAGTTAGAGCTAAAGCTGTAACAAGACTAAATTTAGAGCTATATCTTTATATCATGCTAAAGTTAGAGCTAAAGATGTAACAAGACTAAATTTAGAGATATATCTTTATATGAAGCTAAAGTTAGAGCTAAAGCTGTAACTGGACTAAATTTAGAGCTATATCGTTATATGATGCTAAAGTTAGAGCTAAAGATGTAACTGGACTAAATTTAGAGCTATATATCTGTATATGAAGCTAAAGTTAGAACTAAAGTTGTAACTAGAATAAATTTAGAGCTGGATCTTTATATCATGCTAAAGTTAGAGCTAAAGCTGTAACTAGACTAAATTTAGAGCTATATCTTTATATGAAGCTAAAGTTAGATTTAAAGCTGTAACTAGACTAAATTTAGAGCTATATCTTTATATGAAGCTAAAATTAGAGCTAAAGCTGTAACTAGACTAAATTTAGAGCTATATACTTATATGAAGCTAAAGTTAGAGCTAAAGCTGTAACTAAACTAAATTTAGAGCTATATCTTAATATGAAGCTAAAGTTAGAGCTAAAGCTGTAACTAGACTAAATTTAGAGCTATATCTTAATATGAAGCTAAAATTAAAGCTAAAGCTGTAACTAGACTAAATTTAGAGCTATATCTTTATACAGAATAAGTAAAATCAGCTTTAATTTTTTCTTAAGCTAAAGACTGAGCTAAACCTTACCTAAGGACTTAGCCACACAATTTTTAATTGGAGTTAAGTAAAAGAACAAAGCTTTATATGGAACTGTAGAGTTAAGAAAAATTCTTATATTTACAATTTATGAATTCTAGTTTTTTTCTTCCTACCTGATCTCTGCTAACCTACTCAATCAAATAGGTAAGTATGAAAAGATTGAAATCTCCCATTGTTAAAAAGTTTTTTTTTCAGTGCCAAATAGGGTCCAAAGAAAAATAATGGTTATTAATTCGTATTTGCCATTTACATTTGGTCACTTACATTTACCATTGAAAAAAAAAAAAAAAATATCTTGTTTAATGTTTTTTATGAGCCTGTTGCTTAATCTTGCCTTGGGTTTTGGAACTAATCAGTTGTGTAAAATAAACTAAAATTATATCTAATGCCGCTTTTTGCTCAATAAAAAACTGATTTTGGAGAAAATATAAGAAAAAATATTTTTGTGGGTGTTTCAGATAAGGTTGAAATGATGCTTGAATCTCTGGTTTTCCGTGATATAAACATTTCCAAGCTGAGCATATTCAACTTTAAGGAACAATTTACAGTTATGGTAAGGAACATTTCCAAGCTGAGCATATTCAACTTTAAGGAACAATTTACAGTTATGGCAAGGAACATTTCCAAGCTGAGCATATTCAACTTTAAGGAACAATTTACAGTTATGGTAAGGAACATTTCCAAGCTGAACATATTCAACTTTAAGGAACAATTTACAGTTATGGTAAGGAACATTTCCAAGCTGAACATATTCAACTTTAAGGAACAATTTACAGTTATGGTAAGGAACATTTCCAAGCTGAACATATTCAACTTTAAGGAACAATTTACAGTTATGGTAAGATTCAGTATTTAAAGCAAATTGAGGTTTTTCCACTTGAAAACTCGAAATTAACATCAAAATTAAAAGTATCGCGTCAATTTAAAAGGATTGATACCAAATTTTAAGAAATCTTTTTTGTTTTTGTTGAAAATCGACAAATTGAAGTAGTGGCTGCATATTTGAACATTAAAGTAAACTAGTTACTTTCATTCCTTGCTTTTAAGATGAAGTAAAAAACATTTTCCTTACATTAGTAAGGAAGGAGCCTACGTATGTGTAAGAAAAAGCTGCTGACTAATCTAGAAAATCTGGTTTTTATGTTAATTGAGAGTTAATTAGTAGGGAGAGGGTCTATATATATATATACTCTGGAGTAAGTAATAAATAATTATTCATTTCCGCTTAACATTAAACATAATATATTTAAATATAATAACATTAAGTATAATAGTAAACTGTTTACTCGCCGAAAATAATAATTTTCTCATTTCTAAATGTTTTACAGTACCTGATCGATGTAATGGACCTCTGATAATTGAAACCATGAATTCTGTTAGATCAAATAACCAAAGTTTTAAATTTTAAAGATTTACACAGATTACTAAGAAATAGAAATTAGAAAAAAAGAGTTTTCAGTTCATTTAGATTTTAATAGATTTTAATAGAAATTATCATTTTAAAAACGCAGAATTTGGTTGTGAAGCAGATCCCACGGAAAAAGGTGACCAGTCCCTTTTTCTGACTAATTTTTGTTCTGTTTCCTTAGGTTGGTCGGGGTCTGGTTGATGTAAGGAATGATACAAGGGAATACAAAGAAGGAGCTGCCCCTTGGTACAAACAAAGGTTGCTTTAATTTAATTAAATCTATTTTACCTTTAATTTGTCTGTACCCGTCTGCAAAGCATGTATAATCATATGGTAGGGCGGGACGCGTCAGTTGTATCTCCCTTCTTTATCATACTCCTTGAACATAATCCTGCATAATCATTGATTTTGTTTGTTCATTTGATGTTCGTACAAGGCACATTGTACATTGTACAATTGAGGTATAAACGCGCATTGTACATAGCAATATACATTATTAAGTTTGTTGTATGTATGCAATGTGCAATGCGCACTATAAGTAGTGGTTCATCATTTAACTTTAATTTTATACAATGTACAAATTTACGCCGCATCGTGTGTACGTATATATAAATGTTTATATTTGAGTTTTTTCCCAGTGAATACAGAAGCTAATTAATACTTTTGTATGCACAGATCATATTCTTTTGTTTGTATATTGGAATAATTTAGGAGATACATATATGTTGGTTTACATTACTTGTAGGATCAAAGGTAGGGAGGGGATGGGGGAGGGGCAAGAGGAGAGGGGTTACGGAGGGGAGGGGGGGGTGACCATGTTATTTTAATACATACTTTGGGAACAACACAAAATTATGAAATTGGCAGAAATACTGAGTCTGAGCCTGACCCTGAAATCTCGTTTTAGTCCTTTTTCGACAAGTTTCAATTTGCATGTTAATATTACTTATTATTATTAATTTTAATAATAAATCAGTTAATGCTATATTATGACATTTAAAAAATAATTCTTTAAAAAAACTTCCTTCCATTTTACTATTCAATGCATAAATTGTGATTTTTGACAACTAATTTCTCTGGAGAATGTATTTTTCACTTTTGTATGAGAAAAACAGAATATAATGAAGTCGAACACGAACTTAATTTACTGACAAGGGATATAACAAGAAGGGGGGGGGGCAAAAAGAATTTACAGACAAGGGATATAACAAGAAGGGGGGGGGGCAAAAAGAATTTACAGACAAGGGATATAACAAGAAGGGGGGGGGGCAAAAAGAATTTACAGACAAGGGATATAACAAGAAGGGGGGGGGGCAAAAAGAATTTACAGACAAGGGATATAACAAGAAGGGGGGGGGGCAAAAAGAATTTACTGACAAGGGATATAACTAGAGGGGGGGGCAAAAAGAATTTACAGACAAGGGATATAACAAGAGGGGGGGGGGAGGCAAAAAGACTTTACAGGATTTTGGACTTCTCATTAAATACCGTCTATCGTTTTTATTGGTCCCTTTTAAAAAAATCTCATCTCTGTAAAAAATCACGTTTTTCTTAATTCCTAAATTTACATGTATTAAAAAAAATAAAAACATTCTTATTTTACTACACCTTCGTTATATCAATCCGATGAGGGTGGGGGGGAGGCGACCCGCACCCGTTTTTTGCCCTCAGACAAAATTTCTTAATTTGTATATGCTAATTATAGACAAATGCAGCGTTAATTTAAAATTATAAAGAGTAAAGACGTCATGGCATCTATCATATAATAAACTTTTTAATATTTTTGGTTTATAACAATAGCACATTTCCCCGTTGAAATAGGCGATAGTTTTAAAATTTTTGATGAAACAACCTTTTAGTGTAGATCGTATTTGGGGCATTGCGCTATTTACGTGACTTGCCTGTATGTCTTCCTACCCGCATTTGTATTCATTAGCTAAATGCGTTTATTTGCAATTTACTCTTTATCAATATATTAAGGTGTATATGCGGTCTGATGACGATAATCTTCTTAAAAAAGGTTCTGGTACACTAAGAAAAATCATTTTTAAACAAAATCTCACATTTTGGCGTGAGATTCAGTAAAAAAGATGCTATAATAAAAAAGAGTTAATTTATTATGAATTCATTCAAAATTTATATTTTAAAATTATAAGATTTTAGTTAAAATTAAAACCAGTTGTGCCTGCCGGAAGGCAAAACGGGTGAGGTTGGACGACATAGGGGTAAGCGTAAACCGCTAATCCCATCTTGTGACGTCATCTTCGGGTCGGAGGTAAAACGGGTGCGCGTCGCCTTCCCTCCCTCATCCGATCATGCCTCAAACGTTATTCAAAACCGGGACAATTTATTAAGGGTTAAGGAGTAAGAAAGAGCACGCTTTTAGGCTCAACTATGAAAAAAGTTCTAGAATGTTTATTGTCCTACAGTGGTATCCAAAACAAAGGGACATAAGAGTACGATTTTCGGGGGTGGGGCGGGGGGGGGGGGGGGGGTAATTTACTATAAATAAACTGAATTATGATTTTATGAGAAGCTGCCAATGATTTTTCGGGGGGGCCCCCCCCCCCCATTTTTCAAGGGAGGAGGCTGCTTGTAGCTTGACAAATAGTTAATCCACAGAAACAATTCCCTGCAAGTGCACACTGATTAATTGCGCTGGCGTGTCCCTTATTATTTAACAATATAATATATTTTCTGTTAAAAGTCGTCTTTGTATTCTTCTTTGTTCAAGATATTATGTTTTATATATATAATTTGTAACCTTCAAATATACTTTTTTGATTAAAATCTTTGAAAGTTGAAAAATAAATCTTAGATTTTTATTTCGAAATGTATACAATATAAATAATTGGTTCAATACAATTGAAACACATATGAATGATAAATACAAATACAAGAAAAATAATTATTAAAAAAATGTTTTGTATTTAAGGATGTCTGAGCTTGACATGAAGGATGGCTGGACCCCTCCTTACTATTCATGTCTTACTAGAGCTTGGATGATGAGTTTTATGCTCATTTTACCAAATCAAATAAAAAATGATAAAAAGTAAGAATATTTTCTACAAAAAAATATTTTAGGTTTGAAAGAAGTTGAGTCTTTGTCACAAACTATGATTTTCTAATCTCTATATCTTTGTAACCCAATGCCGTAGACCTTTGCTATTTCAAACAATGAATTCTATTAGATGAAAAAATCTAAGTTTGAATTATCAAAGGTTTACACCATCAGGAGGAAAACATATAGGTATTAGAAAATCAGAGTTTGTTACAAAGACTCAATTCCTTTCTTATTCAATTATTCAAAGTCTTGAGGAAGGTTGCTTTGAATTGTGTGAAGGAAGATATTTTTTAGTTGGAAAAAAAACTTTTTAAATTAAAGTAGCATCATTTTTTACTTTGCAATTTTTCGCTTAAACGTTTAATGGTAAATTTCTTTAAATTTGCAAAATTTAAATAAAGAATGTTTTTAAATATGTTTTCTGTTGTAGTGTTGATTGTATCCTTGTAGTGGATATAAACATATCTGGGTTGGATATCAATCAATGTGAAGCAACACAGGAACATAACACAGATAATTTATTATCAAAGCATTAATTAAAGCATAGCATTATCCATTGGGAAATAAGTTTCTCTCTTCCAGAGCTGTCCACATGTATACAAATATTTTAATAAAAACTTGATTTTAAAATGTTATTTTGAATAGAATCGATTAAGCTGATTCAAAAGTATAGATTTCCGTTTTAGTCCTTAACTTTCTAACTTCCCAATGGGATTAATCAAACATTTTAACAATTTTTTTCCAATATTTCCTTTTTCAATTCCTCTTTTCTGTAATATGTTTCCTTTTTCATTTCCTCTTTCTCTTCTACTTCTCTCTAATATATGCTGTTCTCGTCTATTTATCTCTAACCCATGCTGTTCTTTCTATTTCTCTTTGGTTTAATCCATGCTGTTTTCTTCTATTTCTCTCTTATCCATGCTGTTTTCTTCTTTTTCTCTTTTATCCATGCTGTTTTCTTCTATTTATCTCTTATCCATGCTGTTTTCTTCTTTTTCTCTCTTATCCATGCTGTTTTCTTTTATTTCTCTCTTACCCATGCTGTTTTCTTCTATATCTCTGTTATCTATGATGTTGTCTTCTTTTTCTCTCATATCTATGATATTGTCTTCTGTTGCTGTTCTCTTCTATTTCTCTCTAATCTATGCTGTTTTTTCTATTTCTATCTTATCTACATATAATGTTTTCTATTTCTATTGTTCCCCATTCTTTACTTTATTCCCTTTCTTCATTCCTTCCTCCCTCCAATCCTGTACAAGACCCGATATTAGAATATTTTGGCAATGCTTAACTATATGTATTTACATATATTTAATTACTACTCAATAAGTTGCATGTAAACGGCAAATTGAGATATATGACAAAACGCATAATATTTTTGTATTTGCTTATTTTCAATAACTTGATAGAAAAAACCCCAATTTATTTAAAAAGAAAAGGCTTCAATTAGAATTAGAATTAGAATTAGAATTAGAATTGAATTAGACGATTAAAACTCTCTAGAAAGAGAAATTTACCACTCTGGCCAAAAAATGAGGAAATGAAAAATGTTGACAAACCCTTCAAAAAAATCGTAATAAAAAATGTCAACCAATCCCATCAAATCATAAAACATGGAACGTATTTGGATTTGATTTGTGTTGTGCATTTATAACTATATTGTTAATCAACATTAATTTGGATTAGATTTCAAATCCCTTAGATATAGTATTAGTGAAGTCGGTCTGGATTAAACTGAAATCCTTCTCTCATATACCAATAGAGTTAATGCAAGATTTAGAAATTAAATCTGGAACTGTAAACGTCATTTCAAGTAATCATTTTTTCAAAAGAATGGCATGTTAGAATCACAACGTAACCCTTTCAACGTACATCTAAGGAGCGACTTAAGGAAAGTGTCTTCGTCTTCATTTTTTAAAATACAATATTCCATCAAATTTCTTCATAGTTTTTGCAGCATAAAACCTCGTAAACAACTACAATTTCAATTAGAAAATAAAGGATATCTCATAAATAAACTGTGCAATATGCTAAGCTATGAAACATAGATGAATGGCATACTATAAAAAGATATTTAAAAGGAGTTGAGTTTTTGCCACAAACTCTGATTTTCTAATCTCTATATCTTTGTAACCCAATGTGGTAGACCTTAGATATTTCAAACTATTAATACTTAAAGATAAAATAAGCTAAGTTTGATCTATCAAAGGTTTGCACCATCAGGTTGCAAAGAAATTGGGATCAGAAGATTTAAGTTTGTGGCAAAAACTCAATTCCTTTGAATGGGTAGAAACAAAATTATGGATTCTTTTTCATGAAATTTTTAATAAAATTTTGTTAGCGAAGTTGGTTATTCAAATTTTTTGTTTTGTAATGTTTTTTTTTATTTTAACATTTTGTTGTGACGTGTTCTGACATAGGCATAGTTTTGTATTCAAGATATTAATCTGAAAGGTTTATATTTTATTTCTTTTTCATTGCTTTATTTACTTTTTAACATTTTTTTTAGAACCAAAGATAATTACTAAACCAAGTAAACATTCAGATATATAAAATAAAACATACCGAGCATTACATTTTGAAATATGATAAACATCTACTAAAAGTCAGTTGATGATACTCAGAAAGATCAAGAAGAACGTATGTTTTGTAAATAACAAACTAAATTGCCCTCAGTCCCAGTCTTCTTGTCCTTTAATCATTAATCCTTGTTTTGGTTTCCAGTGAAACTATTCCTTGATCTGTCCTTATTCGTTATATTAAAATGTAACACAACCCATTTTTCTTCTCTTCTTACTTATATTTTAGGAATATTAACTAAATTAATAAGTATCAAAAAACATAAAAAAAATATAGATGTAAGGTTGGTTTTCTTATTTCCAACATGTGATAAAACTTATTTTTGAAAGTTAGAGAGAGATGCAATAATGTAATGATAATAATCTGACGTAATGGATTTTCAGGAACTCAGGAGAAATATAAATAGTTAATCTACACAAGTAGTTGATATATAAAACAATATGAGTATTTTCTTATTCATCATAGAATCATAATTCAACCTTTGCATGAATAAAAAAACAGTCTGATCTCGATCTTTTGTTAATCTGCGGATTAATTTAATCTTTATTTCATATACTGCATGGTAATTGTACCATGATAACTGAAGTGAAGAGAAGCATTGCTTCTCAAATCAAAAGTAGCCAGAGTGGATATCGAGATCAAGCAACAGTTCCCAGCTCTATTAACTCTCCTCGATCTCTAATTAGTTTTGCAACCTGATTTCGCGGCTCGTGATACTTTTGATATTTCATACTATGAAATCTGCTAAGTCAAATAGGCACAGTTTGAAATATCAAGGTTTAAAGTTTAAAATTATCTAGTTTGATGCAAATTATGAGTTTCTTTAGTGTCCGAATTTAAGGAATTTGAGCCGCGGCTTAAATCTGCCAAAAACCGGTTTCAATTGAGCGCCAGCTTAAATATTGAAAAATTGAATACAATTTCAAATGGAACCAACCATATTTGATCCGCGGCTTAAATTCTTTAAATTTGGCCTCAGTTTTATCAGATTGATGTGTTATTTGTGTTGTTAGAGTGGAACCAAAACTATTAAATGGTTTGAGGAATCACATAAATGTCACAATTCCAGTAAGGTATCCTTTAATCTTCTTTTAAACTCTGGATAATTTAGTTCCTTCCCTTTTTTGTGAATTTACCGTAAATCCCTAGAATTAAATGTAAATTAAAAACCCATTTTTGATTGTTTTATGCCGGTTTTCGATTTTCGGAAATTTGTACACAAAAATATAATTAATTGTACGTAGTTTTCATCAGGAAAAATCATCTAGGAAAAATTATCTAGGAAAAAATCATCTAGGAAAAATCATCTAGGAAAAAATCATCTAAGAAAAATTACCTAGGAAAAATCATCTAGGAAAAATCATCTAGGAAAAATTACCAAGGAAAAATCATGTAGGAAAAATCACCTAGGAAAAATCATCAAGGAAACATCATCTAGGAAAAATCACCTAGGAAAAATCATCTAGGAAAAATCGTGTAGGAAAAATCATCTAGAAAAAATCATTTTGGAAAAATCATCTGGGAAAAATCATCTAGGAAAAATCATCTAGGAAAAATCATCTAGGAAAAAATCATGTAGGAAAAATCATCTAGAAAAAATCATTTTGGAAAATCATCTAGGAAAAATCATCTAGGAAATAATCATCTAAGAAAAATTACCAAGGAAAAATCATGTAGGAAAAATCACCTAGGAAAAATCATCAAGGAAAAATCATCTAGGAAAAATCACCTAGGAAAAATCATCTAGGAAAAATCATCTAGGAAAAATCACCTAGGAATAATCATCTAGAAAAAAACCATCACAGAGTTGAAAATGATGTCATTTAAATCCAGCAATTGTGCTATATATATATATATAGGGAGTTTTAACAAAACACGAGAGGGGGTATATGCTGAATAATATAATATCAATCTTACTTTTGGTGTCTATGATTAGAAATTGATAAGACTCGTTTTACGCTCACACTTCTATCAAACTATTACCCTAATGTCCTAGCCAGAGCGAACTATCCAGAATATTCTTATTACAGAAAATTACATTTTTGTAAAATGCCATGCGTTAGTTCCAAATACGATAAAATCATATTCTAAAATATAAAACAATTCTATTTTGTATTTAGTGTGTATTTGAACCTGGACACGGCTGGGTAAGAGGAGGTAAACTAAACTAAACTATTTTTATTTTCAAATTTATTTGGAAAAGTATAAAGTAAAGAATAAATCAAAGACTTCAATTAGACCTTTACTTAATTCAAAATTATGCCACTAATTAACGCTTGATCTCGAATTAAACTAAATAAATTAAATATATCTCTTAATTAAAGTTATAACTGCAGGGTTTGACCACCAAGGGAATATTAAAGAGGAATTAAATTAATTCATGGGTCTGCATCAAATGGAGATTCACATAAAAAAGTTCTGACTTTTGGACAATAGGATAAAATTATTTGAAGAACAATTGACTTTTAACAGAATTGATTTATAAAACAAAGAAAGACAATTATTTGCAGAAGAAATGACGCATGACAGAATCTAATATTCAGGGTATAGATGTGAGTGTTGGGAAGGTTTTGTCCTACCTATCTTATAGGATATATTCTACAATATACGGTGGAAACCAGAAAACTTTAGTATAGAAGAAGGCTCAAAGTATTACTTTAAATAGTTTAATTAACTTAATACACAGCAATTCTGCAGTGTAAGCACTAAGTAGACCCATTTCACTTAATAAATGAATTAATAAGTCAATAGTAAACTATTTGCTTTGTAACAACATCATATTCACTTAAGTATTGCTTTAATGTCGTCTTTCTATTCCTGAGTTTTCTGGTTCTCATTGTACAAGATGTATTTTACAGGACATATGGTGCCGGATATATTATACAGGATATATTCTACCGCACATATTCTACAGGATATATTCTAAAGGATATATTCTACAGGATATGTTCTGCAGGATACATTCTACAGGATATATTCTACAGGATAAATTCTACAGGATATATTCTACAGGATATTTTCTACAGGATATATTATACAGGATATGTTCTACAGGATATATTCTACAGGATATTTTCTACAGGATATGTTCTACAGGATACATTCTACATGATATATTCTACAGGATATATGGTGCCGGATATATTATACACGATATATTCTACCGCACATATTCTACAGGATATATTCTACAGGATGTATTCTACAGGATATATTCTACAGGATATATTCTGCAGGATATATTCTACAGGATATGTTCTACAGAATATTTTTTCTACAGGATGTATTCTACCGCACATATTCTACAGGATATGTTCTACAGGATATATTCTACAGGATATATTCTACAGGATATATTCTACTGTTCAGGGTACGGATGTGAGTGTAAGGATGGATTCTATCCTGCCTATCCTACGAATGAACGAACTAGATTTAATGGAAGTCTAGTCGAGGTAAATATTCTTAAATAACTATAAATATTGTAACGATTGAAGATCCTACAAAATAAAAGGAAAAATAATAAATTTTAATCAGTAGGACAATTTTTACTTTTAAAAATTTACTGAAAAGAATTATTTCAGATTAAATTATAACTTATTATAACAGTTTCTGTATTTAGGTTGCATACATGGATTCTTTAAGAGACGGCTCTGAGACGTATACAATGTTATATGAGTGTAAAAAGTGTAGTTTAGATTGTACAACATGTACAGACAATTCACCCTGCAGAGCTGAGTTCAACTGGGTATTCAGGGATATACATTTCTAAATTTAACAGATTTTTATTTTTTAGAAATGAAGACACGTTAGACGTAAAAAATAATCGACAGTTAAGACGATATAATCACTTGTGTAGTTTTAAAGCAAAAAGTTCTACCAGTAACTAAAAAATGTCTAAAAATGATTGTATAATGAATGTATATATTGACTAATGAATGTATAATGAAATGTATATATTGACTAATGTGTATAATGAAATGTTTATATTGACTAATGAATGTATAATGAAATGTATATATAGACTAATGAATGTATAATGAAATGTATGTATTGACTAATGAATGTATAATGAACTGAATATATTGAATAATGTGTATAATGAAATGTTTAAATTGACTAATTAATGTCTAATAAATGTATATATTGACTAATGAATGTATAATGAATATATATATTTACTAATGAATGTATAATGAATGTATAATGAATGTATGATTAATGTGTATATTGACTAATGAATGTATAATGAATGTATATATTTACTAATGAATGTATAAAGGATGTATATATATTGACTAATGAATGTATAATGAATGTATATATTGACTAATGAATGTATAATGAATGTATAATGAATGTAAAATGAATGCATAATGAATGTATTTATTGACTAATGAATGTATAATGAAATGTATTTATTGACTAATGAATGTATAATGAATGTATAATGAATGTAAAATGAATGTATAATGAATGTATTATATTGACTAATGAATGTATAATGAATGTATATATTGACTAATGAATGTATAAAGGATGTATATATTGACTAATGAATGTGTAATGAATGTAAAATGAATGTATNTGAATGTATATTTTGACTAATGAATGTATAATGAATGTATATATTGACTAATAAATGTATAATGAATGTATAATGAATGTATAATGAATGTATATAAAGAAGTGTTCTGCTGGTTATATCAGTGTTCTGTATGGTGGTGAGCCTAGTTATGATTATTCTTGTATTCTGCTTTAGGAACAAACAATAATAATAAGGAGAAATAACCAACCTACAAATATCAATTCTTAAGAAGATTTTTGGGAATTTTTCTCATGAAGGAACTGATTATTTACCTCGTGGTCGACTTTTTTTTGCCACATGACGGTAAACTTTTGATATATCAAAGTATTTGAGTCTTTGCCACAAACTCAAATTTTGTAATCCCTATATCTTTACAACCTGATATTGTAAACCTTTGATATTGTAAACTTTAATTATTCAAAGTTTTAAATATCCAAGGTTTTTACCATTAAATTTCTAAGTATAGGATTTAAAAAATCAGAGTTTGTGGCAAAGACTCAATTTCTTTAAACTATTTGAAATGGCAGAATTCGTGGGGGATATATGAAAAATCCATGATATCAGCTTGACCTTTCAGTTCCTTTATTTTATTAAATTAATGACCATAGACTTTATTTTCTGACAATAATTATTCCACTTTTAAATTATGCTTTTTTAGTAAATCATAAAACTAAAAAATCGAACCTTCTATACAAGTAGTGTCCGAATTTAATGAATTTGAGCCGCGGCTTAAATCTGCCAAAAACCGGTTTCAATTGAGCGCCGGCTTAAATCTTGAAAAATTGAATACAATTTTAAGTGGAACCAACCATATTTGAGCCGAGGCTTAAATTTAAGTAGCGGCTAAAATTCTTTAAATTCGGCCTCATAGCCAAATAAATTTTGATTAAAGGAATTAATGACTTATTGATTGCTTCTTTAGACATATGAAAGTGTTTAAATACTCATCGCCAACGTTTTTGTGCATCACTCTAGTCGGATGCGCTATTATGTTTTCAGAGGTAAATTCAGAACTTTGGGAACTTCTCCTTGGAACTTATAGACTTGGAATGTTACTAAGAATACAAACCTTACACTGCAGTATAGAAATATTAAGCAATTAAATTGAATAAAATAAATAACACACATACGAAACAAGGGTCTGTCCTATTGAACGATTTTTGGACCCCCTCCCCCCTCCTCCTCCTAATTACCAAACAAAGCCAAATCACGTCATTAAGTGATTTCGTTAAACTTGGAGATAACTGATGATGAGATGAAGAGGGCTCACAGAGGGAGGGGTGGCTGCTCTCAGGGTTTTGGAATTACTCCCAAGATTTTGGAGTGCTCCCAGGGTTTTGGAGTAAAATGTGAAAATTTATCTGACCTTCTATGAAAAGTCCTTTAAAAAGCTAGATTTTTTAAACCGAAACTCAAAAAAATGGCTCAGCTACCCTTTTTTTACTGTCTTTGTTTAGATATTTGCAGAAAAAGCATGGTGTAATATTTAGAATATGACCAGATACTAAAACCCCTCAACCCTTTGTCTGAATCTAAGCTGATTAGAGAACCTGGAGAATAGGAGCTTTACCTTCAGGATCATATACAGGATAGACGTTAGAGCTTAGCTCCGTTATTTCCCATAAGGCCTTGCACTTCATTGACAACTCTCAGACAATTATACCTTTAATATGCCTAGTAGAGGACCAAGGAGGACACTGGCCTCCTTCCCCATCGATATCCCGGAGTATTTCTTCATATTCATCAGCATCCCCAAAGGACGCTATTTATTCTCCAGTTGGATCTATAAACAGAGTTACTGGGGCCTTGGAGCAGCTAAGGTGTTTATAAGTAGTAACTCTATTATCTCGAGTTTGTTCAAGTAATCGGGCCACTCAAGATACAGAGAAGCCAGGATCTCTTGGACATGCGGAAGCTCCATTTTCTCTCAATGGAAACACCCAAGATATGGAGCAGCCAGAATACCAATATAAACCAATGACTCATTGTGAAGAAGAGATCGTGAGGATTTACGAAGACGGGATTTATCGTCCTCCGGACATGATTGAGAAATCAAGCTAGATCTCACCATATTCATCTGTAGATCTCATCAAGAAATTCGCCCATACTCATCTGTAGATCTCATCAGGAGATTCCACCATACTCATCTGTAGATCTCATCAAAAGATTTAACCATAATCATCTGTAGATCTCATCAAAAGATTCCACCGTACTCATCTGTAGATCTTATCAAGAGATTCCACCATACTCATCTGTAGATATCATCAAGGATTCCACCATACTCATCTGTAGATCTCATCAAGAGATTCCACCATACTCATCTGTAGATCTCATCAAGAGATTCCACCATACTCATCTGTAGATCTTTTCAAGAGATTCCACCATACTCATCTGTAGATTAATATCCTGTAGCTTCTAGAACTGGACCAATTGCTCTCTTACCAGCCCGTCTGGACTACCCACCGAAATATCCTGGATACAGAGGAGATCTAAGATATACAAGATATCAGATGCTGCCTAAAAAAAAGATACTGGAGTCGATGATCTTTACAAACAGCTCTTCAAATATCTGGAGCAGCTATAAATTCCAGTCAGGCTTAGGACTCCAGGAGCAGAAGATAAACCTGATACTGGGGACGCTGATCTTTTGAGACTGCTCTTAATATATCTGGAGCAGCTAGAAAATCCAGTCTGACTTAGGACTCCAGGAGCAGAAGATAAACCTGATACTGGAGACGCTGATCTTTTGAGACAGCTTTTAATATATCTGGAGCAGCTAGAAAATCCAGTCTGACTTAGGACTCCAGGAGCAAAAGATAAACTTGATACTGGAGACGCTGATCTTTACAGACAGCTTTTCATATATCTGGAGCAGCTACAAGATCTAGTCAGACTCAGGACTAAAGGAGCAGAGGCTAAACCTGATGCTGGGGATGCTGCTCTTTACAGACAGCTCTTCATATATCTGGAGCAGCTACAAGATCTAGTCAGACTTATGACTCAAGGAGCAGAAGCGAAAGCTGATACTGGGTACGCTGCTCTTTACAGACAGCTCTTCATATATCTGGAGCAGCTGCAAGATCTAGTCAGACTTAGAACTCAAGGAGCAGAAGCTAGAGCTGATACTGGGGACTCTGCTCTTTACAGACAGCTCTTGATATATCTGGAGCAACTACAAGATCTAGTCAGACTTAGGACTCAAGGAGCAGAAGCTAGAGCTGATACTGGGGACGTTGCTCTTTACAGACAGCTGTTCATATATTTGGAGCAGCTACAAGATCTAGTCAGACTTAGAACTCTAGGAGCAGAAGCTAGAGCTGATACTGGGGACGCTGCTCTTTACAGACAGCTCTTCATATATCTGGAGCAGCTACAAGATCTAGTCAGACTTAGGACTCAAGGAGCAGAAGCTAAAGCTGATACAGGGGACGCGGATGAATAAATTTTTACATTTTACTCCAAACCCCTGGGAGCAATTCCAAAACCATGGGAGCAATTCCAAAACCCTGAGAGCATCCACCCCTCCCTCGCTCACGTGGCTTCAGATGTAAAAATAAAAAAATTTCAATCTCTAGAAAAAAATACTTTTTTGAGATAATCACACTGATTGAAAACTTATCTTTGATTTATAATGGTGTAATAAATACTGCATGGGATTGTCGCAAAAGAGGATTTTTAAAAGCATTTTTTAATCTTATTAAATTTTTAAAACATTTATTTTATTTTCAATAATGATTTTATATTTTTTAGTTTGACATTTTGTTCAGAGTAAGTTTGACCTACCGGGTAAAGAGTGCGCACAAACTGAAGTTAACTGACCGTCAGCTACTTCAATGGATGTGTCCTATTCTACTCATTATGATCATATACCTGGCCACCTGGTCTATCAGGTACTTTACTTTATACCTGGCCACCTGGTCTATCATGTACTTTTCTTTATACTTGGCCACCTGGTCTATCATGTACTTTTCTTTATATTTGGCCACCTGGTCTATCATGTACTTTTCTTTATATTTGGCCACCTGGTCTATCATGTATTTTTCTTTATACTTGGCCACCTGGTCTATCATGTACTTTTCTTTATATTTGGCCACCTGGTCTATCATGCACTTTTCTTTATATTTGGCCACCTGGTCTATTAGGTACTTTTCTTTATACCTGGCCACCTGGTCTAACAGGTACAGGTACTTAGCTTTCTACTATGTACATTTGCTTTACTACTTAGCTATACCTGGTCTATTAGTACTTTTACTATATGTAGATACCTGGTCTATCAGGTACTTTACTAGGCCCAGCTACTTGGGTCTATTAGTACTTTTAGAATACTTAGCTATCTGGTCTATTAGGTACTTTTATTACACCTAGCTGCCTAGTCTATTAGTAATATTAATATACCTGGCCACCTGGTCTTTTAGTACTTTTACTATACCTAGCTACGTGGTCTATTAGGTACTTTTTCCTAAACCTGGATACCTGGTCTAATAGGTGATTTTATCATCTAACTACCTATTCTATTAGATAATACTTTTACTAAACCTAGCTCCATGCTCTATTAGGTGCTTTTTTAAGGCACTTTACCTTTAAGTAGATGTCTGCCTAATCCATTTAATACTTTTACTTCAGATTCATAACTGTTATTCATCAAATTTTATTAGCTCCGCTAGAAGATAATATGCTTCTAATTTTGTCAGGAGATGACATTTATCTGTGAGGAAAAGATACCTCTAATCAATTTTTCTTTGAACTGATTTCAATATTCGAAAATACTAATTTAATCTTTTGATCATTATCATGACCTGAAAGAAAAAATATCTAGTTTAAGTTAATAAAATCTGTAATGCTTAATAAGTAAAGAAAACATGTTCAATCAAAAAGGCAAAACAAATTGTATTTTTTAAAAATATTTAAGTTCTCCTCCAAATGGGATTGAGATCAGTGTGGAACGAGGGGAGAAGTTTAAGATCTGTGAATATAACTGGTGGGATCATTCTCTAGCTCTAGGTACACAGATACACAGATACACAGATACACGGATAAACAGATACACAGATACACGGATACACGGATACACGGATGCATATGGGTAAAGAGATAAACGGATACACGAATACACTGATACACGGATACACAGATACACGGATACACGGATACACGGATACACGGATACACGGATACACGGATACACGGATACATATGGGTAAAGGGATAAACGGATACACGAATACACCGACCCATGGATACACAGATACACGGATACATGGATACACAGATACACGGATACACGGATACACGGATACACGGATACACAGATACACGGATACACGGATACACGGATACATATGGGTAAAGGGATAAACGGATACACGAATACACTGATACACGGATACACAGATATAAAGATACACAGATGCACGGATACACGGAAACACGGATACACGGATATACAGATACACAGATGCACGGATACACAGATACACGGATACACAGACATATGGATACACAGACACATAGATACACATATACACGGATACGTGGATATGCGGATACATGGATACACAGATACACGGTTATGCGGATACAGGTATACAATAAACATTAATACAGGGATAAATGGATACACTGACACATGGATACACTGACGGATACACTGAAACATGGATACACTGACACATGGATACACTGACACATGGATACACAAACACACGGATAAATAGATACACGGACAAACGGACACATGGATACACGGAAAAGTGAATACACAGATAAGCGAATATGCAGATATACGTGGATAAATCGATACACCGGCACACAGATATAAGGATACAAGGATACTAGGATACACGGTTACACATTACACGAATACCATGATACACAAATACTGAACAATTTTTTAATAATTAAAGTGACAAATTGTATTTAATTTGAGTCAAGAGAGAAACTAGGGATTTTATCCCCCTTCCATCATTAACCCCCTCCCCCCCGAAAAAAAAATCAATTTTATTCTAATAGCAAATCAAAGCTTGGGCGGTGTTGTCTACATAACCTCTCGATCGAATATTGACATATTGAATGAATTGATTAAATTACACTCATTCCCTTCTTGTTTATTTAAGATAATAATGTAAGCGTAATATTATTGAAGGCTTATTTACGATATTGTTTATATCAAATTATTTAATGCAGGAGAACTGGTTTTTCTACTGTGGGGAGTTAAGGTAAATCAACAAAGAATTTTCTCAATATTACAATATTGATCTGCATATTTCTAAAAAATTATCTTTAAATGAAAAACTAACACAAAGTTACTCCATTTTTTTTCTGGCAAAATTTTTTTAACATGTTAACATCACGCATGCGCATTCGAATTATTAATTTTTTTGTGTGTCTTTTTTTAAAGATATGTTTCTGCGTGAGGAAAGCCCGAACGTATTTTGACGAAGCCAAGCTGATATCGTGGAGTATTTACAATATCGCCATTGTCAACATTGTCATGGCCAGCTTACAGTAAGTTCAATGAAGAATAGGCTAATAGCTACAGTGCCTTAAAAATGACCTTGTTTTTTAACTTGAATATTTTTTTCCTCGATAAAATATTTTTCCAAAATACACTTTTACTGTAGTGCTAGTTAGAGTTCGATCATATAAAATTCATGAATTAGAAAAATAGTTTTGCATTTTTATGTTTTTTAATACTTTAAACAGAAAAAATGAAACCATTATGTATTTCATGTTCATTTAATTAATAAACTGAACAATTACTTTATCATTTAGGTCACATCATTTTTACATAAAGTTCAGAATAGGAGAGAATTAACAATATAGAAACAATAAATATTTTTATTTCATCTTAAACATAAAATATTTTCTACAAAAGTTTCCTCTTGGAAAGTAATGCATTCTTTATTATGGCTGGAAAAGTCTAGATATATGCAATTAGAATGTGTTTGATTAGTTAAGAACTGACTTGTTCTAAATAATTGCTTATGTTCAATGTTCATAAATTTTAATTCTTTCTAAGATTTGATTTTTTTTTGAATCAACATTAATTGCAATGAACATATTCCTGAAATTGTTTAGATCATTTAAAAGCAGATTAGATTTCTTTGAAAATATTAAGGATTTTTTTATTTGACTTATTTTTAAAAAAGATAATTTGTTTAAAAACTATCTATACCAAATTATATTGATTTATATTTGTGTGTGAAAAGACATCTTAATAATAACAATAATAAAATCAATGAAATTAATGGATTCATATATTGTAAGTGGGACTCCAAATGCAAAACACAGAAAATCTGCCAAAAAATTTTTTTGTGTTTAATAATTCAATGATCGAATCATGATTAGAAGAAGGGGTACGAAGCGCTCTGAATTCCTAGTATTTTAAATCTATAATCTATCTAGCACATTGATACTGCCCCGAGCTGGACCTGATGTCAAATATTTTCTTGGATTTGTCCGAACCCAGCTGAGTACTACAGCTACACTTATCCTCGTATTCGGACCAAAGGTAAATAAAACTCATAAAACAGTATATTTAACTCAAGGTTTGACTTCAAGAACTAAAATTTTAAGTCGACTTTATCTGGTTCTTTTTCTTGACTTTTTGACCAGTTTTCTTACCACAATTGATCTGAAGAAAACCGAAAGAAAAGTTGGGTTTAGGGGAGAGAGTTGACCAAAAAAATGTCTTCATTTATTATTTCTAAAAATCAATCTGAGGCCGAATTTAAAGAATTTGAGCCGTGGCTTTAATTTAAGCCGCGGCTAAAATATGGTGGGTTCCACTTTAAATTGTATAAAAAATTTTCAAGATTTAAGACGGCGCTCAATTGAAACCGGTTTTTGGAGGATTTGAGACTCGGCGGATTTAATACATTAAATTCGGATACCAAAAAATTCGCAAAAAAATCGATTTTATAAGTAGAAAGAAATTTAAACACCGATTTTGACTTTGCGTACAGAAAAATATATGCGTTTAAAGTTTTCAAGTTTTCATTGTATCATGCGTCAACTTCGGAAACTGATCAAAGTCATATTAATAAATTTCAATGGAATATTGTTTCAAAAATTTAACAAAAAAGTTTGTAAATACCTTAACATTAAGATCAATTGATTTATAAAACATGTTGAATTAAATTTTAAGTGGAACCAATCATATTTTAGCCGCGTTTCAAATGTAAGCCGTGGCTCAAATTCTTTAATTCTGCCTCTGAATGGTCTATCACTAAACATGTATATTAAGCCCATGCAAGAAAAACCACAAACCGTTTCTTATATCTCTCTAAGTTTCATTTTTCATCGACCAAAAATAGTACCTCTAAGTATTTGTTTTAAAAAGAAATGTTTCTAGAAAATTTGAAAAAAAATGTTTTAGAAAAGTTTTGATCGTGATTTTTGTTACCAAATTCTTTTGAAATCGACTAATTAAAAGTATAGTTTTCACTTTACAGAATTCTTTAACTTTTTTATTTGATATTTTTCAAATAAAATGTTGAAATCAATCAACTAGTGAAGATGACGGATAAAACATGAACCGAAAGAGGAGAGAGATGGTGGTTTTATTTATTTGTCTTAGAAAAGAATATTAACCAATCTCTAAGTTGTTTTATTTATAAATACTAATAGCAATTTTACCTTCACAAGTCGCCATTTAATTTTTCCCGGACAAAATGTTTTAATTTAGCAACTTTATCGTTTAATGGTTTTTCTTATAAATCTTGCCTTTCAAGCCACCAATTATTTTTCGTCCATCAAGAACATAAACTTTCGCAAGTTTTTATGTTTAAATTAATGAATTTAGAAAAATTTTTAAAATCATTAATTTCTCAGTAATTTTTTTTAATTTTTATTGGCTGAAACCTTCCTTGCAAAAATATCATAAGATCAAATGCCAAATGGTCAAATGCCAAATGATTAAATGCCAAATGATCAAATGCCGAATTATACAGTACAAACGCAGTACATTTCAATTGGGTCTAAAAGCTAGAAATGTAAACAAATCTGGGTAAAATAATATAAACTGATCGTACTGCATTTTTTATCTTAAAACCGGTTAAATTTCCACAACAAACTATCAACAAACTATCAAGAGAAGAAAGAGAAGAAAGAAAAGAAAGATAGAAAAGAGATAAAAGAGAGAAAAGAGAGAAAAGAGAGAAAAGAGAGAAAAGAGAGAAAAGAGAGAAAAGAGAGAAAAGAGAGAAAAGAGAGAAAAGAGAGAAAAGGGAGAAAAGAGAAGAAAGAGAAGAAAGAGAAGAAAGAGAAGAAAGAGAAGAAAGAGAAGAAAGAGAAGAAAGAGAAGAAAGAGAAGAAAGAGAAGAAAGAGAAGAAAAGAAGAAAGAGAAGAAAGAGAAGAAAGAAAAGAAAGAAAAGAAAGAAAAGAAAGAAAGAAAAGAAAGAGAAGAAAGAGAAGAAAGAGAAGAAAGAGAAGAATTAGAGAAAAATGAGAAAGAAGAGAAGAAAGAGAAGAAAGAGAAGAAATATTTATGCATACCCTAAAATCATTTCTATATCATTTCTATTTCTTCAATATTTTTGAAAAAGTAAGTAGCTGCCCCCACTGTTCAGCGTACACTTTTTTGATCATTTCAAGAGTTTTGATTATTTGGCATTTGATCTTTTGATATTTTTCCACATTCCTAGTTGCTATTTTTAGTTTGCCCGAGTGATTCGAGGGAAAGGAAATGATAGTGGAGAATCGGGTCGGGGAACTACGTCTATTGTAAGTAAACTATCAAGTAATCATGAAATTGTTTTTTGAATTATTAATATCTATATGTATGCTATTATTCCTATCAGGTTGGAGTACCGTATCATAAAAATGACCAGATGGACTTGTATCAGGAGAATGAAGAACTGAAGGAAGAAGTTCAGAAACTGGCAGCAAAGGTGAACACGGATAGAGGGGTTACCCCCTCCCCTCCCACTCGGTAAAAATAGAAACATGAAAAACGGCCACTTGTTGCATATACTACCCATTCAGGGGTTAAGTTTTACAATTTTTAAGAAATACTCTAACTTTTAGCCTAAATATAAATGTTATGAATTTAGTCTGTTTTTGAAGGTTTTGTATTTCGTATCCAAATATCCCTGAAAACAAAAGTTTGTTTATTAGTCGTGTACTCCAGTTGTATAAACAGATCTTTGTACTATCTTATTTGATATCTCTGGCTTACACAAATGACAAAATGCAAGTTAAAGTGAACAGAAGAAAAAACTTCTATATTCCCTCTTTCTATGTATAAAAGTTAAACACACAGTTAGAAACCTGTCACTTTATCAATCAGGAACTGGTTAAAGGGGGAATATTAAATAATCAAATATTAAGGTTGAGTTCTTTAAAATACTTGGTATGATGGCAGATAACAGACATCTTACTCCAGGGAAACAATCAACATACTTTCCACAAGAATTTCTAGATATACAGGTAAATNACACTGGACACTAGTAGACACTAGACACTAGTAGACACCTAGATATACAGGTTAATATATTCCTAGATAAACAGGTTAATATGTTTCTAGATATACAGATTTTTTCTCTTCCGTCTTTTTTCCCTGAACTGTTGAAAACATCATTATTAATTACTGTTTTTTTTATCAAGATGAAACAGTATAAACAAAACATAATTTCAAACTCGTTGCTGTCCCGTACCTCGTGTCTAAACTGTTCTACAAATACAAATACTGGAAACAAAAGGTAAAAATATTTTATTTTGTGAATAAAATATAAAATTGCCATTTTTGACACACAATTTGAATTTACGTCATAATATGCGCCTATTCGACTAAAAATAATTAAATCAATAGTCGGATTCATTTCTGTTTTTATTTACTGAATATAGTTCTTGAAAGCAATAAATCTGATTTTTATGGATGTTATTTTAGAACTGCTTCAATTAGGCGGGGAGGAAATCAAACTTTAAACCGGACCGGAACTAGGCCCGGATCTGGAAACGGAACTAGGACCGGAACCGGATTCGAGGCTGAAACTAGCGGACAAATTCGGCAACTGAAAAAACAGGAAAGTGTGAGGAACTAGATGATTTAAATTTTGACTAATTTAGTATGTTTTTTTTCATATAATTTAATTATAATACAACCATCTTTCTTCATACATCATTAAAAATATATTTTAAGATTTTGCAGATTTATCTGTCTTCATTTGTGGATTTTCATTAAAACTTAAGTCTAATTTTTAGGAGGCATATTTTTATCATTGAGTCATGGGAAGTCCTTCAAAAAATATAATATAATAATATAATCGGTGAGCCATTTATACGTTTATTGGATGCAACCAAACCCAGGCAGAAAATGCCGCAAATAAAAATTAATATCAGGATACTGGATACACGTTTATTAATTTATTCATATTGGGATACAGGATAAATGTACATGTAAAGGGCTACAGAAAAGCACAAGTGAGTTAAAGCGGTAAATCTAAGCCCAAGGTGTTGCGACACTTCTGAGTCGACCCTGTCTTAAGAATTGATGAGACTGTTTATTAGCAGATGGAATCTGTGTGGATACAAGTTTATTAATTTTTTCTTACTAGGATTGCAGGATATAAATTTATTATTAATAGGTTACTGGATACACGTTTATTTATTTCTTCTTTTTAGGATGCAGGATACAAGTTTATTAATATATAATTATTAAGAAACTGGATACACGTTCATTAATTTATTCTTACTAGGATACAGGATACAAGTTTATTAATTTATTATTGTTAGGATACAGGCTACAGTCTTATTAATTTATTCTTATTATAGGATACAGGATACAAGTTTATCAATGGTAGAGTTGAAAGATCACTTGCAGCCGTGCTTACTGAAAATTCAGTAGGGAAGAGACATATAAAAACTGATGACAAAAAATTAATGTTTGGCTACTTCGTATATCTGAGCAAATAACAAAATTTCTTTATCGTTATCTATAAATGCGACAAAATCTCATCTGTTGTGGTTAACACCGTATCTTAAAAGTATTGTGAGTAATGTATTACTTCTATTTCGCTCAATCAAATTTTGATATCTCTGTTGCTTCAGATTTCTCAGATAATCGTCAGTTCCTGGATCAAGTCTCAGAGCCACAAAATGTGTAATGGATCAAATGAATGTTAAATGTATGCAAATAGATAAATTAAATCTAGTTTGTAATAGTCTGGGACAAGAATTCTCTGACTCGTTAGAAGAAGATATTTCAAGTAGACCCAGGACAGTGGGTGGCCTCTAAACTGAATGGGACCCGGAACCCCGCCCCCCCCCCCCTCTGCATCTGCAGGAAACTTTATTGTAGTTTGGACAAAATCGCTGTAAGTGTTATTTAATGTCATCAATATGAAACTTTTTATTCTGTAATATAAAAAAATTTTAATTTAAAAAATTTCTCACGAAAACTTCTAATATCTAATGAAAGGCTTGAATCAAATATAAATGTTAAATGTTAATATCTGTATTTAATTAAATAAATAAAAACATTTCAAAGTTCTGCGAAATCTATTGTTTGCCACGAACTTCGGGTTGTATACTACAGAGCTGGAAACCTTTGTGTTTGATCCCGATATCCACACTGGGCATTTTTTTAATTTTAAGCAGAATCTGCTGGAAACCCTTGATTTTGGATATCCCAACTTTCTCAGTTCGCTCATACATTGGTTTAACGTAAAACTCTTTTGATTGGCTGTTTAAGGGAAACGGATTGGCACTTCACAAGCTATCTAATAAAGATTAAATTAATCTGTAGATTAACAAAAGATCGAGATCAAGCAATAATCTCAATATCCACCATTTTAAGAGTTCCCATCTCAGGTTATATCAATTTACTCTATAATGAACTTTACAAAATGACAAATAGGGTTGACTCAAATTCACTGGATTAATACTTTTTTATCTTCCTGGACAACTTGGATCCGGCTCCGTAAAAAAACCAATCCTTTTTTAAAGAAAAATTAATCAAATTCATATGCGAAGAAAGGTTTCGATTAGTGTTTCAAGAAAAATCTGTAAAAATCTGTACGGAAAAATTGGACTTTTAAGAATATTTGTATGTCACAATCTTTATGACGTGAATACTTATTACTAACTGATGATGTGAAATTTGAGTATTGTATTTTAAACATTTCTCAAAAAATGTCTAAAATTCTATAGTTAGAATTTTCTGAAATTATGATTCAAATGTTTTAATGAAGTGTGAGTAGCCCTGGTTTATTAATACTTGTGTTTAATTAAACTACTGGTGAGTAGTTTTCCCTTCATTCCTTACAGTTCCTCTTCAATACTCAGTCAGTAGACACTAGACACTAGTAGACACTAAACACTATTAGACACTAGACACTAGTAGACGCTATAGACACTAGTAGACACTAGATACTAGACACTAGTAGACACTAGACACTAGTAGACACTAGACACTAGTAGACACTAGACATATAGTAAACACTAGTAGACACTTGACACTAGTAGACACAAGACACAAGTAGACACTAGACACTAGTAGATACTAGACACTATTAGACACTAGACACTACACACTAGTAGACACTAGACACTAGACACTAGTAGACACTAGTAGACACTAGACACTAGTAGACACTGGACACTTGTAGACACTAGACACTAGTAGACACCTATACACTAGTAGAAACTAGACACTAGACACTAGTAGACGCTAGAAACTAGTAGACACAAGACACTAGTAGACACTAGACACTAGCAGACACTAGACACTAGTAGACACTAGACACTAGTAGACACTAAACACTAGTAGACACTAGACACTAGTAGACACTAGACACTAGTTATAGACACCAGACACTAGTAGACACTAGTAGACTAGTAGACTATAGAGGAGCCTGAATATCTAAGGTTTGCTCCTAATATTATTTGAATTTAATAATTATTCATTTTTAATAGATATAATTGATAATAATATTAATATCACGTGACCAGAACTCAATGGCAGTGCAGTATCATTGTCCTTATTAAATTCGAATAATGAAAGAGAAAAAGTTTTTCAGGCTCCGCTGGGATATTGTTGTTTTCAGATTGGTTGCGTATTTGCTGAATATGATCTGTTTAAACCTACAATTTTATACAAAATTTTATATATATAAATTTTCGTATAACTTTTTATTTTAATTTCTCGAGACAGGTCTCGATCAACTCCGAAATGCTTAGGTTTCCGCTTATACCCCCCTTACAGTCCATTTAAAGACAAAATGCTCGGTGAAGAGGATGAGGATGATATTGAAGACAAAGAGGAGGAAATTCTGGTAGAAGAGGTAGAACGAGTTTTACATTTTCCTTCTTTGTTATTTGATTCAGATGTGGTCATAAAGCAACCTTTTTTTTGCCTCAAACTCAACCGTTATTAAATCATATGTTTTTCGTAAACCGTGTTGATTTCAAATGTTTGAACAAGTAGTCAAAGTTTGAAAGATTACTCCATCAGGTTGCAAAGATGCAATAATTTTTTTTTGCTTCTGGCGAGTAATCACCTGATGATTATGTTTGTAGTAAAACGAATTTATAGAGTTCGGACAAGACTGATCCAATTTAAATCTGGTTTTCGTATATTTAAACTTACATATTTTGTCGTTTCGTTAGCCTGTATTTATAAAAATCAAGTTTGGTATATATTGTCTCACATCAGGTTTTACCAAGAGTGTGTTTAAAACAAAGGGACTAGGGAAATATTATGGATATAATAATAGAATGTAATTTATTCGTATTCTAATGTGACGTTTTAGGACAGCTTTTATTATAAGCAAATAGCATTAAGTACAATATTGTCCGGGCCCAGGAACATTTATAACTTTGTTTACAATCTTCGTTCTTGTTTTTACAAATGTGTAAATTATAAATGTTTTTAAATGTATCTCTCTACTCAAAGGGTGAAATGGCAAGGAATAGATCCAAATTACTTAAAACTACAACGATGCATTTTTTGACTGAAATATTTTAAGTCATATTTTAATCTCTAATTCAAAATTCGTCAAAATTAGCGTAAGAGACCTCGTATGCTTTTTATTTGATATAAATAACCCAAAAAAAGTATAAAATGGCAAATACAAATATATATACATTTTTTTGGTAAACACATGGGTGTACTGATTTTTAAATAATGCAGCCTTTTAATTTCCCGTGGATTGAGCTGTATAGTGTACATAATGTAGAAAAGAGCTTCAGTTTCTGAGAACCATGTTAATCTTATATTTTCTGAAATGAATAAAGAAATGAAAACACATGAAAGAGCTCTTATCTGATTAGCTGGTAAATTCATACATCCTGGATATTTTGCTTTAACAGTTAATTAAATATAGATTTTCATTATACTTTATATTCTGGTTGAGTTTTTAAAAAATGGTTGTTTTAGGTAGAAAAATATCTAAAATGAAAGGAATTAATTGGAAAAGTGTTTAGGGTATTTAGAGGAAACATCAAATATTTTTCCTTTAAGGAAAGTTCTCTATGTATTTAAAATATCTTTACTTTTTTAATGCGCAATATCAGATATTTCTACACTGTATTTCCGCCGTCCGAAAGCGTACTTCCTCATTCGCTCACGATGTACTGTTAAATTTACCCTAGTGCCTTATAACTGGATTTTCTTTTCTTATTAACGAATTTTCACAACCGTACTACGTGTATTATATCGTGATATACCAAACCGGCTTTTTAAAATACGAAATACCTACGAGGAGGAGGGATGCTTTTGGATGGCGGAATTACAGTGTAGTAAAGAATGCCAAAATTACTCCGAGTAATAGAACTTCAATCTTTTTTGTTAATCATATCAAAAATGAAAAGCTCTGCCAAATATTTTAAATAAATATTTTGCTATTTATTTATAAAGTAAAGGATAGCCAGTACGTCACCAGAAAAGAGATTAAAATTTCATCTGAATAAATGCTGACATTATTCTTGTGGATTCGAAGATTTCAACATTATGTAATTATTGCAATATTTTAGTCTAAGATGGCCAGATAAAAAATAGTTTTATCTTCAAGAATTTGCCACGATGAAAACAAAATAATGGAAGGACGGAGATTTCGAGATGGCTCGGCCATGTACGTAGACTAAGTTGAACCAGTTCTATTAAACTGCAACGGTCTTCTACTTTCAATTACTGCTCACTTTTCATTAAATCTGCACCCCGTAAATGGATTGTAACCCTTTTCTTCAAGCATTCCCAAAATTAACGGTTGCCTTAATATTGAAAGTTTACTTAATCTATTTATTAAAGCTTAGATGACGAACAAACCGAGCTAAAAATAGAAAATTCAGTTTACTTAAAATCATTTATTTTCTACACAACAAAACATTAAGTTAATAACTATAAAAAGTTGATTTTATTTTACATAAAACCTAAACATCTTGAAATCTATAATGACTTGGTACATATCACCCCAAACTAACCAAAGTGAGAATCATTTAGTATTTTTTATTTGAAATAAAACGTGTTTTGGTCTATGATTCAACAATCTTTAAACTTACAGTTTGTTTATTTATACTTTTTCATTCAAAACGTATATACCGACAAAAAATTACCTAAGAAAAAGGGTTAAAAAATTATGTATAATGGGTCAAATTGTGATCGAAAGTCACAGCTTTCTGAAATATTGACAGAACCGTTAAATCCACGTGATATATGAAAGAATGTTCCGTATTCACTTAACATGTTCCGTATTCACTTAACATGTTCCGTATTCACTTAACATGTTCCGTATTCACTTAACATGTTCCGTATTCACTTAACATGTTCCGTATACACTTAACATGTTCCGTTGCCTTTTATTTGACGATATTAGGCTGATGAACTCGCTAAAAGAAAGGGAAGTGTGAAGAAGGAAAATGAAGAAAACAAGGTTAAGAAAAGACGAGGACGACAATCTATAGGAGAGCACCGAGCACTACGTAAGTTTTAAACTTCAATCCGTTTACTTCCCTTTTATACTGCACTTTTTGCTTGTTGGGAATTTCATTTTTTGTAAGTCATTAAGACTGCATTTACCATTATATTGAATTGAAAATACAAGGACAGATAAAATATTAAAAGAAGAATTTAATAAACTGTTTCCAGGGACTTTAGACATTGTTTCAAGTGCCCGTAGTGTAATACGTTATATACCTGATTCACTACGGTACACTGCAGACACTTAGAAAGGTGTCTTTTTTCTGTTTTAAATAATGACAAGATATAATTTCTCTGTTTTTTTTTATTGTTTCTGCAGCTTTAATCCACTATCAGTCAATTTTATACAGAACCTCCTTGGACATAATCAATTTTCAATTTAAAAAAAGAGGGGGATAACTCCATCATTTTGGCTCCAACCAATATCTATGGGGTGCCATTGTGAATCGGACGTTTGCCACTTTATAAATTGAGGGACGCCTATATCTGTACATTCTCTACAGGATTCTTAGCATTGTGAAATGATAGAAGAGTCATGTTTAAAAAAGCACAGGCTAAAAAAATAATTTTCGACAAATTTGGTATACCAACTCCCCTTATTTTGTAATATTTTATTCTCTATATCTATATCTGTTTCCAAACTAGTAGTTTCTAAAGTAAGAAATATTGATGTTCCTAAAACTACTTTAGATGTTCTGAATATGACGAGGAAGATGATGGAAGGAACAGATGTACTTTCACTTATCTCTCATCAATATACAAAGGAATACAATTCTTAACATTTTATTCTTATTCCTGTAACAAAATTTATTTCTAACTTGCAACCCCCGGAAGTTTTTTTAGAAAAGAAGAATGATATTGATATTTAGAGACTCCATTGCATAGGTAAATAAAAAAAACAATTTAAACTATACTTCATCAGCATGTCTTACCCAGGGGTCTGATCTCAAATGGGATTGGGGTTGAAAGTACATTTAGGGGCATGAAAGTACACTTTATATGTCATTGTGAACTTTGACAAGTTTTTGTGTACGTGTACTACACTTTAGAAATGTGTACTGCATTTGGGGTGTTAAAAGATGTAAATATTAGTGTTTCTTGTAAGAGATAAATTATGATATACAGAAAAATAAACACTTCCTTGCAGTAAACATTCTGCAGTATGGAATTTTTTCTACAACTTGACATTATACTTCCAATTGTTTACAAATAACAACATGGTTTATTTCTGTCCCTAATATCAATCAACCAACATTTGGGATTGATCAGATGGAATTATATGGACAACTACAGTTTTTTTCAAAAAAAGTCCCTCCATGAGGCAGTAGGGTCATTTTCCACTTGTTTTGCGCCCAAATGGTCTCGATCTGTTGATATAAAGTCCCTTGAGTTTCTGGTCGGATGATGGATTAGTTTGCAGTACTCTACCTCAAGAAACCAGTTTTATTTTGTGTACTGCGTCTATTCCATTGGTACAGTTCTGCCCAGTGTGACTTAAACTAGCAAATGAGAAACATATACTTGAGCCATTTCCGTTATCAAAATTGCAGCCGTTGTTGATCAATTGAAAGTGTTGTTTATTTTTCAGGGATAACGTTTTGTTTTAAATGAATAAGTCTGAGTACTTGTCAGGATTTTGCTTGTCACATTGAGGTATTTGCAAAGAGAAAGGAAAAAAAGACCTCCCTATTAATTATTTAATAGAGTGGTCGGTTGTGTACATTACAATATGCTTACCTATCTAACACTGTACGCTTGTATATAGAGTCATCATATTCCTAAGAGTGATTTTATGGAATTGAGAATTCAAGGATGTTGACTGTAAACATTTGACAATTTTCAATATCTCCATTTTAACACCCCCAAGAAATACGATTACTCTATATACAAGTGTACAGTGTTAGATACGTAAACATATCGTGATGTACACAACCGACCGCTCTATTAATTAATTAATAAGAAGGTAGGTTGTGTACATCTGAGCTAAGATTTACCTCTTTGCTTTCTTTCTCTATGGGTATTTGTATCAGGGTTTTACGCTATATTTTATGTATTTTATGGGGTTGACCAAATCACATTTGATTTGTCTTGTTTTAGTCTATTAAGATCTATCCTAAGATTGCACATAGTTCATTTTATTCTTATCGTATTAAAATATATTTCATGTTTATGATATTTAAATAAAGATGTTCTTTCTATCTTTAGATTGAACTATGGAAACAGATTTCTTGTGTTTACTCAGAGCGAATGAATAGAGTAGAATCAACCCAGCAGAATCATGACAATTGATTGATCAGTAGAGCGGCCGGCTTATGTCATTTTATATTCAATCTCAATACTCTTGGAGTTGGAAACCCTTTTTCTTGAGTATTAATCTACAATGCCATTGGGGCTTAATCAATTACAGGGAGGGGGGAGAAGATGTTCAGCCTCAGAAAGTGATGGAGATGTTATGAGCAGTACCTTGAACCAAGCTGATCCCGTTAAAATAAATAAATTATCAAGTGTCAACAACAATAGATGCATCTCTACTCCTCATATTTAGACGTCCTTCTAATAACTATTTGAACCCAATGTACCCACTGAGATAGCTTTCCTATTCAGAGGAGCTCCTGATCCTATTGGTTACACCAATAATCCCCTAATCCAAAAAGTTTTCCATTTTCCAGGAGTTTTCCTGTTCCCAGGAGTTGTCCTGTTCCAAAGAGTTGTCCTGTTTCAAAGAGTTGTCCTGTTTCAAAGAGTTGTTCTGTTTCCAGAAACTGTTCTGTTTCCAGGAGCTGTTCTGTTTCCTGGAGCTGTCCTGTTTCCAGGATCTGTCCTGTTTCCAGGAGCTGTTCTGTGTCCAGGAGCTGTCCTGTTCCCAGGGAGTAGGGTTTCTGTGTTCTGAAAAAATAAGTGATCCCAAGAATGAGGGTGATCCTAATAATAAAGGTGATTCTGAGTTGAATGGCGATCCTTTCTGTTCCCAGGAGTTGTCTTGTTTTAGAGAGTTGTCCTGTTCCCCAGAGTTGTCCTGTTCCCCAGAGTTGTCCTGTTCCCCAGAGTTGTCTTGTTCCTAGGAGCTCTCCTGCTCCAAGGGAGTAGGGCTCCTGTGTCCTAAAGTGATGAATGATCCCAAGAATAAAGTTGATCCTGAGTTGAATGGAAATCCTTTCTGTTCACAGGAGTTGTTCTGTTTCCGAGAGTTGTCCTGTTCCCCTGAGTTGTCCTGTTCCCCTGAGTTGTCCTGTTCACAGGAATTGTCATTTCCCCGAATTTTAAGATGATGGGTGATCCGAAGATGATGGGTTATCCTAAGATGATTGGTGATCCTAGGAATAATGGAGATTCTAAGAATAATGGAGATCCTAAGATTAATGGGATCCTAAGAATAAAGGTGATCCTAAGAATAATAGTGATCCTAAGAATAATGGTGATCCAAGGAATAATGGTGATCCTAAGTATAACGGCGATCCTAAGATAAATGCCAATCCTAAGAATAATGGTGATACTAAGAATAATGGTGATCCTAAGAATAATGGTGATCCTAGGAATAATGGTGGTCCTAAGTATAACGGCAATCCTAAGATAATTGCCGATCCTAAGAATAATAGTGATACTAAGAATAATGGCGATCCAAAAAATAATGGAGATCCTAAGAATAATGGAGATCCTAAGAATAATGGTGATCCTAAGAATAATGGTGATCCTAAGAATAATGGTGATCCTAAGTATAACGGCGATCCTAAGAGTAATGGAGATCATAAGAATAATGGCGATCCTCAGAATAACAGAGATCCTAAGAATAATGGAGATCCAAAGAATAATGGAGAACCTACGAGTAATTAATGGTGAACCTAAGAATAATGGTGATCCTAAGATGATTGGTGATCCGAAGAATAATGGAGATCCAAAAATAGTGGATATCCTAAGAATAAAGGTGATCCTAAGAATATTGGTGAGCCTAAGAATAATTGAGATCCTAAGATGATTGGTGATTCTAAGAATAATGGTGATCTTAAGAATAATGGAGATCCTAAAAATAATGGTGATCATAAGAATAATGGAGATCCTACGAATAATGGAGATCCTAAGAATAATGGAGATCCTAAGAATAATGGTGAACCTAAGAATAATGGTGAATGGTGATCCTAAGAATAATGGTGATCCTTAGAATAATGGAGATCCTTAGAATAATGGAGATCCTACGAATAATGGAGATCCTAAGAATAACTGTGATCCTAAGAATAATTGTGATCTTAAGAATAACAGTCATCTGTCAAATATTTACGCACCTAAACTGCCATTTAAATTAGAAATCCTTCTAAAAAAGTTCTGCTTTTTCAGAAATACAGTGTAAAATGATTATTTTGATAATAATTATATTTAATAAAAGTATTTACAGTGAAATGCATTTAGCGGAAGAATGCAATCATACTTTATAATTGTTTATTTCATTAAAGCCAAAGAAACCCCCAAAACATAATAAACTAAGAACGTAAATAACAGTTAAACTTTTCTGTAAATAAAATTATCAAAACAAAATAATTTAGTATGCCACAATAACTTCTATATTAAACTTAATATTCATCTGGATTCGACGTAAAGGAACTGGTTACTGAATACTCTCCTCATACTCTAACTTTTAAATCCTTTTATCTGTTCTATCTAATGTCATAATAATCAAGTCCTCTATGGATCAAGTAAAAAACTATGATAAAAGGTTAGGTAAGTTTTATAATATTTAGAGATGGAACGTGTTGAAAATATGAAAAAGGAAAAAAAGAAGGAGTTGAAAGAAGAGAGAAGAGAGGATAAGCCGAAGAAACGAAGAAAAGAGAAGGAGGAGGAGGAGGAGGAGGAAGTAGAAATAGAATCCTGCACAGCCAAGGTATTATAAGAGGAGAGTAATCGGTATCACGGTTATTGTGTGTACTATTACTGTAATTAACACCAAGCGCCAACAAATTATTCGGATTTGAATTTTTATAAATACTCTCACGATAACAATTAAAATAATGTTTTGTTTAATATTTTGGAATATTTATGTAATGTTTCGTAAGAAAAACATTCTTCTGTATTTTCTTCTTCTTTTTACTTGTATTTCCCCTGATTTTCCTCCTAGTTGTACTGGTCTAGTGTTCTAATATTCTGGTGCAGATATTATAAACTTCTTTTCATATTTTCAGACTCTTAACGACTTGAGGGAGGTGAACGAAGCATATCAGGTCATAATTCAACTGCAGTAATATTACAGAAATAGTGTTAGTAAGAAGTTAAAAATATAAAGTAGTTATCTCTGTTTATTTTTTTGTTGTTGTTTGTATGTTCGATCATAACTCTTGTACCCCTGGAACGATTTGCCTCAAATTTTGATTAGGAAACTTGGGAGAACTTGGGAGTAAATATGAGTAACATGAGGTGCACCGAGCAATTCAGCTAGTTCATAATATTGATAATTATAATAGTAATAATATAATAATAATAATAATAATAATAATAATAATAATAATAATAATAATAATAATAATAATAATAATAATAATAATAATAATAATAATAATAATAATAATGTAGTTTGTTACAATTACATTATCATGTATTTACTTAAATTCAATGAAATAAGGCATTCAACAAGCTTTATTTTAGCCAAAAATTATTAACATTTTCCTTAATCTTGGGAAATGAAAAATATGGCAGAAAAGATTTCGATCACATTGCAGTGGTTCTCCTCTAACCGTTAAGGCCAACAACAACAATTTCTCGTCCGAGTGAACAAGTGAAAATTTTTATGGACATAGAACTTCAAAACTTTAATTCAATAAAAACTATATTTTTGATGTACAAAAATTCAATATTTCATTTATGCCCAAAGTCGCCAGATTCTTAAAAAAAATTTATCTATAACGATTGGACACTTCGAAGTGGCTTGGACGAGAAAATGAGAAGAATGTGGCTCGGACGAGAAATAGTTCCTCCCCTCCTTTAACACTGCCAGAGTTAGTGGCAATCAAAACTTTTCAACTACTGCATTCTCATCAAAACATTTAGATATCAACTACAAAACATGCAAATATTTATTTACGTTAGTAAACAGATAGTTAAACTAATCATTTAACTTTTTGAATTAAGTTTTACTGGATGTCAAAATCCCAAACTATGAAAATATTACAAAATTTTGAAATTTTAAATGGATAAAATGGCCATTACATTTATTTTCAATGTGAAAAATTGATCAAATAAACCTGTTTTGTTTCAGTTTTTTCGTAAAAAGTTTCAAAACACCGCAATAGAAGAAGAGACAAGAGGTAAATTCCATCAAATTAGTTTTATTTTTTTTCAAATATTAATTTTGTGTGTTTAAAAACTGATTAATACAGATTCTCAGTGATTTCTCATAACCACAGGGGAATCACTGATTACTACAGATGATTACTGATTACTAAAGATGACCACTTATAACTACAGAAGTATAGATGACCACTGATACTACAAATGATTACTGATAACTACAGATTGTCTCATAATATAACTACATAACAACCTGCTAAGCATTTATTAAAAATTGTTAAACGAAAGAATAAAATATGTTAAAAAATGTTAGATTTCTATTTAATATATATATATTTTAGTATATCTTCTGAAAACTACTGACTCGCCTACATAGTTGTTGACTTTTAAAAAAGTCAATACGATAAAATAAAAGAGATCTAACGGTATTTCTAATCTTTATTTATTAAAACAAAAGGTTATGAAATATTTTCCCAAGTGGGGCTTAAATTGATTGGTTTAGAAATTAATAAAGAAACTATAGACGAATATCAGTTAGAAGGTGTTTGTAGTTGAGACGGAGTTGTGAATCTCGTGAGTGTTTTCCGCTGACTGACTGGTGAAGCGGGAGCTAGGTTGAGCGGAGATTTGACATGTGGGGTGTGTTGTATGGCGGAAAAGGATTCTGTGTATTCAGTGTACACACACATCCAGGGAATTGACATCGGCATTTGAGTCGGAACAATCGTCTTCCTTATATTTCGAATTTGTTTTAACAATAGTACATACCTCTACATTCTACATTATTAGTATTATTATACAAACGAAGAATATTTAGATCATTAGAAATCCGTCAATTAATCAGTGTTATAACCAAACATATTAGTAAACATAGTCTACACTCTACACACTGTATTTCCACTAGCCTAAGATTTCCTCATAAGTATCTCTGATTTAAACAAAGAGAATAGAATATATATTAGAGTGGAATTTACTAGAAAAAAGTGGAAAACTGCCATTTTGTTGTACTGTTTATTCAATGAAATAAGGCATTCAACAAGCTTTATTTTAGCCAAAAATTATTAACATTTTCCTAAATCTTGGGAAATGAAGAATATGACAGAAAAGATTTCGATCACATTGCAGAGGTTCTCCTCTAACCGTTAAGGCCAACAACAACAATTTCTCGTCCGAGTGAACAAGCTGGTTTCATAATTGACCAATGATCATTTCACATAGACTCTATGCCTTTTACTTTACAAACAATGATTTTCCGTTATAGCTATAAATCAAATGATGGTTTTTATTCACCTAATTCATTTTATAAAGTTTATTTAACAGCTTTAAAAAAATCAAAATTGAAATGGATAGATACTGTATTAATGTACTCTACTGCATATCATTTGTGAACATTTACATGATTTGTAAACTTTGAACTGACAAAATTCATAACGAGGGATTGTATAAATTCCACTCTAATATGTATTCTATTCTCTTTGGATTTAAATTTTATACATTGAGTACACGACATACTGCACATGAAGTATGGTGGTTAACATTCTTATCAAGGAAGGAACGGTTCTGTTTTATGGTAATTAGGCCATTAGACAGTACCTTTACGATATACTGTCAAATGACCTTAGTTATAGAGAAATAAATCAGAAATAAACTGCTTTTTTGAAATCAGAAATACTTGTGAGGAAGGCGGGAAGGCGGCCGAACCGCCGGCGGAAATTTGGTGCATACTCATATTCATTAGTATCTTTCCTATATCCACCAATGTTTACCTTTGAGAGCTCTTACTTTTCATAACATTCGTTTGGTTCAATCAACTAATAATTATTTTTCTGCCCTCCTTTCTTAATATTATCTAAGGTAAAAAGGCAAGAAAAATATATAAAGGAGCTGAACACTGAACACAAACTCTAATTTTCAAGTCTCTATATTTTCGCAACCTATTGATTCATGTAAAGACAAGATGAAATGTTTTTTTGTTCATAAATAAACTCATGTTTTAATTCTACGTCTTCCCAGATCGGACCACTGGGATTAATAAATAATAAATTGTGAGAAGTAGTTGAACTATGTAGACTAATTCAATCTGCACTTCTCTTGTGATCCAGTTCAAACTACCGCAAGAGAAGTGGTTCCGCTTGCTGGAGTGTACGCAGTTCAACTACTTCGCGCTTTGCATGAAATAAGCCCTTTTAGGAGGAGTTGAAACCCTGAAAGGAAAGGATCTAATATCGAAAAAGTTAAACATGTCCGGAGCAGAAAATGATAAAGTAGAAAAAGAAAGTAAAGTGACGAGCGAAACAGAAGAGAAAATGGAATTCGGAAAACTGAAAGATCCACACACAGTATTTCATGTGAATGAAGAAACATTTGAAGACAAAGAAGCAAGTGAGGTTCAAAAACTCGAGGACGAAAGAACTCAGAGAATAAAAAACGAAGAAAATGAGAAAGAAGACGACAATAATATTGTACATCTTGTTCAGCATAAACTAGAGGGGATGGTTGTACAACAAAAGAATTCTCGGTAAATATTATCATTTTTGTAACATTTACAAAGAATATGTATAATGGCAGTGCATTATCGTTGTCAAGTGATACAGACGGAAATCACGCGTCCAGTAGGTATCGTTCAACTCCTGAGATTCTTAGGTTTCAGCCTATACCCTCTTTCATCTTTCCTGTACAGTCCCTTTAAGAATTAATATTGTACATAAAAACTAAAACGTCGCACGATTTGAATAAACAAAAACAAGATCTGATAATGTAAAATAAAAAGTTGAATCGTTTGTGGCCAATTCTGAGGGTGGTATCACAACATATTATGTTAACAGTCTCTTTATTTTAGAGAAAGAAGAATAAAAGAACGAAGCAAACTTTATGAGTTTCATCTGAGAAAACAAAGAAAAAAATGAAAACAAGGAGGAATAAAGCAGAAGAAGAAGCCAAGAAAAATACATACAGTGAAACCCTTAATAAAGAATACATCGAAAGAATTCATCAAATGTCGTATTCTTCACTTTCTGAAAATGGAATGTTGCAGATATTTAGTTTTTTAATTAAATGATTATATGGAACTCTTTAAAACTGTTCCCGCATATTCATGGCTATTTATTTATTTTCGCAAATACTGAAATTTACGTAATATAGTATAAAACTCATTGAAAAATTGTCAAGACGACATTTGATAAATTCTTCCGATGTATTCGNGGGGGGGGGGGAGGGATTAACCTCACCAAGAAGCAAAAGATATGTTGTTGAGTGCACTTTTTTAAATCAAATCTAAAGAAAATCTAAGAAATGGGATTTATATTTCCTTAATATAAAGTCTTTCTGTAAAATCTTCTTGTGTAGTTGTTTAAAGGAAGTGTTCGCGAAAAAAGGGGGTATACGGCGAAAAATAAGCGCTTTTGATGACTAGTAATCTTACTCCTCTCTCATACCGTAAAACGTAGCGTCCATACAAATTCGGAAAGTTGCAACACTTAACTCGGATCGTAAAAAAATCAATTTAATTTCAAATAAATATTACAAACAATAGTTATCGATTATTTTTGACGCATTCGCATATAGTTAACATTTCATAATATTTTTATTTTGTTTTTTTAAATAACATTTCGCTGGCGCTAGATTTTCGAACATTCCTAGAAAATATGAAAATGTCGTCTTTATTATCAAAAATCTTCGAAACAAGAAAAAATATTTTTAAAAGTAACTCAGATCATGAAAAATAAAAAATATGCGAATGCGCCGAAAAATAATCTATTACTATTTGTTGTAATATCTGAATGATTTGTTTGGAATTAGATTGATTTGTTTACGATGCGAGTCCAATTTTTCAACTTTCTGAATTTGTATGGACGTTAATACGTTCTTCTGTATAAGTCATTTTTTTAAACTATTTTCTCCTTATAGACCTAACAGATAAAAGTAGCAATCAAAAGCGTTTTTTTTTCACAGTAAGCCAATACTTCATTTCATTTTTCGCGAACACTCCCTTTAAATAGTATAATTTTTTTCATTTTTATTTGTAAAAAGCAATATTACAAGTAAAATCTCAGAAAACAATGAATTTTTAAATAAGGCATTCATTTAAAGATATTATGCCTATTTAAATATGTCCTGATGATCTCAAAATTAAGTGCCAAAATCAAAACGTGGAGTTCATTTTTAACTAAGATCATCATGAAATATTTGGAATTCTGTTTATTTCATATGAACGGCCTTATTATAATATTACCAACTAGAAATTCAAGGCGCTTCGCGCCCTTCTTTCTAGCCTTAGAGGGTGCTTCGCGCCCATCTTCTAAATTAGTTGTGAACATGTTCTCTTTGTGTACATCGTAAAACAAAACAAAAATAATTCGCGGATTTTTACAAAAAATTTCGCGGATTTTCAAAATTTTTAAAAATTTAATGACGATCGAATTTTGATAGAGACAAATATTTGAAATTTTATTTTTTCATAAACCTTCCCTGGGGTCCCTAGATGTCCGACAAAAAATTTGGGCCCGATCGATTCAGCCGTTTTGACGTTTATTGGATACAAACAAACAGACAGACAGACAGACAAGCCAAATTTATATATAGATTAACTTTGAAATAATTGAAAATTTATTTCGTGTGTCGTCGTTACACGTAAGTCATGCAAACGCAGTGCATGACATTGTTGAGCGATATGATAGCCTTCGTTCATCAGATTTAAATTAAAGGTACTCTAAGTAATCTTTTAAAGAACTAAACAAACCCTTGTATAATGCGATAATTCACGTTCAAATATTTATTTTCATATTTAAGTCAATCAACAATCATGTATCTAGATATTCAAATGAATAAATTATTAAATCTATTATATAATAAAGCTCTTCGCTCATATATCTATATATATTTACTTCAATTATTAATATTTAATTCAATTATTTAGATTTAATAATATTATTATTCAGTTTAAAATGAAAACAATAATGTTTTTCAAAGACTTTAATGACTTTTTGCGTTTTTTGTATTTCAACGTCAAATACATTTCCAATTTGTATCTCAAGTAACATTATAAGAAAGATATGAGAAGGAGGGAGGGGCAGAGGGAGGGAGGGGGTGGTTTCCTGGAACTGATTTGAAATTATATCATACAAATCTGTTCTGGTCAACAATTAATAATTGTTCCAAGATCCAGTTGATTTATATGTTATAAACATATAAATGTACAATTTATAAGTATATATTGTATCTATAGCAGAACATCAGCTTTGTCTAATCAATAATGCATAATATATCCACGATTTTTTTCAATTGATTGTAATCACTTGTAAGTTGTAATATCTCTTTGATTGTCACTTGCAGATTTCTGCCCCAGAAACAATTTAGGAAATTGTTGGAATGAAACAATTTTCAAGCAATATTTTTTATTTTATTGATCATGCAGATAACGGTTTAAAGGTTACTCTCTTCTCATTAGAAATTACAACGACAGTCCCTTTAAGTTAAATCATCTGGCAGAAGACGACCTCCTGTAGTACCTTAAATCTTAAATCTGAGGGAGTACATATTCAGATCCTTTTACTTTGTATACGATGTAGATTTCCTTCGGTGGACTGTTCAGATGCTTTCTGTAAAAACAGACACCACTGTTTGTTAGTTGGTACCAACCATATTACCTAAAGGAATTGAGTCTTTGCCTCAAGCACAGATTTATTAATCCTAAAATCTTTAAAACTTGATGGTGTAACCTGTGATACTTTAAACTTAATTTATATGTTCCAGCATAATTCATAGTTTGAAATATCTAAGGTCTGCGACATTGGGTTGAAAAAATCAGAGTTTGTTGCAAAGACTCAATTCCTGTGTCAACAACCCCTTTGAAACTTTAGTGTCTACCTTTCCTTTTATTTGATAAAAGGTGTAATGTATGTTTTTATTGTAAAATATTCACTAGTTTCAATATATTGAGAGAAGTCTTTGGCTATAGGAAACTTACTGAGCATAGCTCTTCCTCATCAAATGATTAGTTTGTGGATTTTGATTAGCTTATGAAACACTAAATTTTTAATCTTGTTTATCTAACCTTTCATCTCCTCCACAAACTCCTTCCACCAAACCAAACCAATATCCCCCGACCCCCCACCAACCCATCCCTGTCATTTCTTACCCTGCGATTGTTCCTCCATCCCTTCTCTTCTTTTTCGCCCATCCTGTCCTTTCTTCTTACCTCTCTGAACTCTCCCACATTTCTTCTCCTCCTGTCCTCTTAAAACTTTTATCCCAATTTCCTTCCGCTCCTTCCCTCCCCCTTCTATTGCTTCTATTGCTATCCTTTTCCTTTCCTCCCCTTCCTTTCCTAACCTTTTCCTTCTCTCCCCTAACATTTCCTATCCATTTCCTTCCCTTTTATTTCATTTCCTATCATTTTCCTTCTATTTCTATGATGTTCCTACCCTCCCCCTGTCTTTCTTTTCCTTTTCCTTCCTTCCACTTTCTCCCCACCTTCCCCCCTCTATTTCCAAATCCCTTCCTTTCTCCCAACTATCCCTTTCTTCTATTCTTTTCGGTCCGCTTCTTCCTTTCTCCCACCTATCCCTTTCTTCTATTCTTTTCGGTCCGCTTCTTCCTTTCTCCCACCTATCCCTTTCTTCTATTCTTTTCGGTCCGCTTCTTCCTTTCTCCCACCTATCCCTTTCTTCTATTCTTTTCGGTCCGCTTCTTCCTTTCTCCCACCTATCCCTTTCTTCTATTCTTTTCGGTCCGCTTCTTCTGTTCTGTTAAACATTCTTCCTTTCATTCAAAACTATACCCCCTGGTTTTATGGCTTTATTAGGTCACCTTAATTTTCTTATCTTTATTTATTATAATTATATGATTAAATAAAGCAAGATAGAATCACGAGGATTAAAAATTGACACGAATCCGCAGATGGTTTCAACCAATTGTATTTATTCATTTTAAAAGAGAAAAAATTTAGTTTTCGTATTCAATTTACCCTTGTCTATTCAGGAACAGTTAAGACTTTACGCAGACAAATACCTTATACAATAAAACGATGTTTGTCAAAATTTATATCTTTACAAAAATGGAAGAATTTTAAAATGAACATGAAAAAATCCAAGGAGAGTATGAATGGACAAGTTAGAAGAAGTATTTGCAATAAGAGTGACTAAGGAAAGTGCACGAGAGTGTCTACAGGAAAAAAATGTGTTTTATACAATCATAAAGCTTGTCATAGTTTTTTTTTGGTTCGTTAGCTGTTTTCTTTGGTTTTCATGTTTTAAAAAATACAATATGTTTCGAAATTGTAGTAGCTGATGTCAGATTACCAGCTGATCGTATAAAGCATGCGTCCTACTCTCGTGTAACATCCTGGCTTGTCCCGAAAGGAGTAATCTGAAAAATATTAAATCTATACTTATCCTGATATTTCTTTCGTCCTATTTTTTCTTCAATATTCTTTAGTCCTTCTACAATCTAATCTAATGAACAATTTTTTATTTTAAATCCCAAAATATATATATTTTTGTGTTGGTTGCAAAGGGTCTCACATAATATAGTTAACAAAATGTATCCCTTGGTTAACAAATATTTTCGTTTGTAAACACGGAAATTATTTGATAATTTTCGAAAGCTTTCGTTCCTCGCAGAACTTTGGCCAACTCTAGCACTTTATACCATAAAAAATACTAATTGTATGTACTATATGCTAAACAAATACTAATTGTATGTACTATATGCTATACAAATACTAATTGTATGTACTATATGCAATAAAAAATACTAATTGTATGTACTATATGATTTAAAAAGATCAATGTTCTGTAGTGAGTTCTGTACTATAAAACGAGATCAAAGCTATGTAAAATAAGTACTTTAAACAAGATAAATTGTTCGTAAGCACTATCAAGAGTCGTTACTATATTCTTTAAACACGACCATTGCATTATCTGTATTATGTACTGTAAACATAATAAAAGTTCTGTACATGTACTATAAAACAAGAACAAAGGTCTGTACTCTGTACTATGTACTACTATAAACAAGTCCTATGTTTTGTACCTTCTGCACTCCAAGCCAAGGGGGAAGTACTCTCTCTCCCTTCAGCTGCATGCCCTGGAAATAATTTTTGATAAGCTTGTATAATTGATTTGATGCCAAATTTATCCTAAAACTAATCTATGTATTAATTATATGCTCAATGAAAATGAGTAAGTTAGAAATAGAAATTTATGATTTATTTGTCAGGAAAGTTAAATTTTAAATGGTTTTTACTGCAGTGATAACCATAAAACTCTGAAATAGAAAGAGTACTTTTAGACTCAAGGTATGACTATTGAACATGAGACACAGCGGTGTAAATAGTCCCGTTTTAGTTAGGTTAGGTTTTAGTTAATGAGTGTTTGAATAAGTAACTTGTTAAACTTTGTAACACAATAAAACACACGTTTAGTTTTCTGATTTTCACTGTATCAAATACAAGATAAATTATTAAATAATCGATAAAGAAACTACACGAGCAACGACTGAAACCAAAAAAAGAACTGATGTATCCTTGATAATAATGGAAAATGAACCCCTGTAAATCCGGTGAAATATCCCCCCTGTATGTACACCAACCTCAAGTTTGTTAATGGTGGATCTGTACTCGCTAGTCTCCTCCATGGGTAAATGAGGCTGGATCTCAGAATCGTGGTCAACTAACTACAAGAAATTCAAATATAAAACCCGGAATTAAAAATAAAGAAAATAATTAAACTGAATAAAACCGTGTCGTAAATGATCCACAAAGGTATCTTTTCAACTGTTTAAAGGTCTCTAGAACCGTAGACGTAATTTCAACTGAATCTAAATTTGAGAGTGGCATGTACGATTTACAACTCTACCCTAAAAAATTTTTATCTGATCATAAATGGTATCGTTGTAAATAAGGCATGACCCTTTTAAAGCTAAATCTATAGGTAGCTAGAAAATCTAACCTTGTGGAGAATTATCCAATATCAGAGTAGAAAAATTACCTTATGTATGATGGGACGTTTAGCGTGTAAATCTTTATAAGTAGCCTGGACCTCACTATCCTTCTCTATTTCACCTTCCATCTAGAAATATATAAAGTGAGAACCAATCTCGTGTTTCCAGCATCACATGGTGATATTCAATCACTATATAGGATGTACAGTAGCAACGGTAAATGTGCAGTCAACTGTTTGCAAAACCTTGCCGCGGCGTGTAGAAAGTGTTCATATTTGTGTCTAACCAGAAATTATTATTATTACTTTACAGAAACATATTCATGCGGTCTAGAGCTAACTTTAGACCTTCATCTTCAAGCATAAAACTAAAATAGATGATACGCAGACAACAAAGAACGAATCAGGGTGACTCACATTGGATGATATCTAGTTCAGTATTTCTACTTCATATATGGTTTTAACGCGCTTAAATAATTTCTTTACCCATTCATATATTATAAGCACCCAAAACCGTTCTATGCAAAAGATCCAATAAAAAAATTAGATGTTTGTACCCAGAGGGTCCAATACTTTGTGGGTAACCCTGAAGATAAAGTCATACCAGTATATTCACGATACAAACTGCTAACTTGAAGGTTGCTGGGGTAAAGGGGAGGTGGTATAAAAATTAGATACGTTGAGGGTTAATAGAATAGAAAGTGTATATCTGAAGATACACTTCACCTTTCATTAATTTCCCCGCAATAAATCACCTATATGGACAGGAGAAGGGAAGCGTTAAAGCTGGACTATCAAGGTTTTCTGAGAGTTGCGTTCCCGATACATAACGGTATCCGCATTTATCTGAGAAACTATGAGAACAAAATCTTAAGTTTTCTGTCTTAAGACGCGTTGAATTGTATCTGTCAATTCCACCATTAAAAGATAATCAGTTTACAGATAGAAGAACAAGAATATCTTTGCCATTTATCTATTTTTCATTTGTGAATCAGGTAGGCCCCTATTTAACTGGAGGATTTTAAGCATATTATATTGGATTATCTCCAAACTTTAACGCCCAAATACACAAAGAATATTCAAAGAACCATGCATTTTCTGCATGCGAATTTTTACATTGATCTTATACAATATTTAAAAATGATTCAATCTTTTGAAATTTTCTGACTAGTCTCGAAAATCCCAATTTAAAACTAAATGTGAGTGATCCAGTATGCTGTGGTGCAGGTGCACCCTGTAGATAAATGAAAATAAAAAATTAAACCCCTGTTGATCTAGTCCTTCAAGCCTTGTTTATAAGAAAACCTGCTCTTTCCTGACAATCAAGGTCTCAATCCGTTACAATTGTTTGTCTTTATTGCCGTAAAATTGATAAATCATTACATGTTTTCCTTTGTTTTGAAACAATTGGAACCAGCTTGACATTTAAAGCGTTGCTAAGATACTTTTCCATGATCAATTCAGATGAACAAAAAGCTAATTTGGCGGTACATCGAGTTCAAAAGTATATTTCTGTAAACATTAAAATGTAAAATATGTAAGCAGACAAAACTCGTGAGTTTCCCTTTTTGCGTCTATACATATTTGTGTATATTTTAATCTAAAAAGTTGAAATATAGGAGAAAATAAAACCAACCATGAAAATTATTTCTTTAAAAAATTTCAATATGCACAAAATCACCGTTTTTAAAACCAGAGTTTATATCTCACGATACATTATCAGAAAACTATCAGAGAAATAATTTAATAACAATTTGTGTTAAACCTCTAAAACTAATGATAGATTTGAGGAGAAAAATACGAACCTTGAGTGTATCAGCAATCCTGTTGCAGATTGGTCGCTTTGCGTGTAGATCCTTAATTATCATTAATTAGTCCTCATCACTTTTAATTTAATTTAATTCATTAATAAATGTTACAAAACTTTGTTAATTGTTCTGTGCCTAGTTAATTGGCGCTGTAATTAGTTTGATTATTATGTCCCTCATTTGGTTTTTTTAACACCAATCGAGGCTTGACTTAACTTTCCTTTATTAACACTTGTTATGCAAACAAAAAAAATAAGGTTCCTATCCTGTTATATTCCTTGGATTTGGTAAAATATGTAAGATCAGTTTCATCCTTAGATCTAATACTCATTTTTTTTAAAACTTATTTTAATTGCTCATTGAGTTAAAACAATAGAGGGGTTGTATATGAATAGAAAATGTACAAAATTACATTTTTAATTTTTTTTTTGGTATTTTGCGCCACTGATTTTTATGCACATCAAAAGCAATTGAAAGCTTTAAAACTCTCTTTTAAAGAACTTCAACTTGATTTTGAGTTTTAGTTAAACTTAAACAAAATACAGGTATAACGAAGTAAAAAGGTGTCAATATAACTTTCAACGTAGGGTCATTAAAAGTAACGTTGATGCATTGATACTAGCAAATTCAGCCTAAAAAATAAAGCAAATACAAAGCAAAGTTTTTAAGGTTTTCAAATTTAGAAATAATTAAACGCTGCCAAGCTTATCTCCTCCGTTATTAAAGTTTTAACTTTTTTATTAAATGCCATTGTCAAGTTTTAACTAAAGACAGCGTTAAATGTATTTTTTAATAAATGCTAAAAATATCTAAATTTTACTATTAAGTTGTGACTTGTGTGTCAAGTTTAAACTAGATCAATCCTTATTTAAAAGTTTAATCTACCTTGTAGTGTGATCAAGTTTAATCTACCTTGTAGTGAGATCAAGTTTAATCTACCTTGTAGTGTGATCAAGTTTAATGTACCTTGTAGTGAAATCAAGTTTAATCTACCTTGTAGTGAGATCAAGTTTAATCTACCTTGTAGTGAGATCAAGTCTACCTTGTAGTGTGATCAAGTTTAATCTACCTTGTAGTGAGATCAAGTTTAATCTACCTTGTAGTGAGATCAAGTTTAATCTACCTTGTAGTGAGATCAAGTTTAATCTACCTTGTAGTGAGATCAAGTTTAATCTACCTTGTAGTGAGATTGTGACTCAGTATCTTTCACCAGATCCTCCTCCCAGTCAGGGACAGATGCCTGAATAGTTTTAGATGAATAAAATGATATAATAATAATAGTAATCAAAATATGATAATTATAATAACGATAATATATTTAACCATATAAGAAATTAGTATAATAATTATAATAATAATAATATTAATATCATGATAATCATAATATATTTAAGCAGATCCTCTATCTCCCCAGTCAGGAACAGAAGCCTTGATAGTTTTAATATTAATTTATATCGATAAAATAGTATAAGAATGATAAATATAATATTAATAATTATATTAATCATAAAATATTTTAGATCCTCCTCCAAGCCAGGGACAGAAGCCTGAATAGTATCATATTTAAAAAAATAATAGTAATAATCTTAATAATGATATTATCCTTAACTTTATAATTGTAAAATTATGAAACATAAATGGTTAACCACAAAGGATGAGACTTAGATACAGACCTGAAATTCTATAAATATAAAAATTTGGCCTTCTGTGTTAGAAATAATCATACAACCTTTATTTCTCTGAATGTTATTGTTTCGGTAAAGAGAATTTGACATTACCGTTTCCCAAAGACTTCAAAAATTTCCCTTGATGTCTGAGCAGCCTGACACTCTGCTAAAGGCAGGAATTCGTTTTATATTCTCTTAGCAGCGATATCGGATAGAAAAGTATTTAAAGTTGAGTTTGATCACTTAAGATCAACCTTGATCTTTGGGCGCCGCCTTCCTAACAATTTTGGCAACCTTGCGTGAATATACTATTCCAGGCTAGGTTAGGTTCAGATAGATAGATAGTCACACTACAGTGATAACCAGAATACAAAACAATAGGAAGACGACATTGTAGCAATACTCAAGTGTATTTGATGTTTTACAAAGCAAATAGTTTTACTATTAACTTATCAAATCACTAATTTAGTGAAATGGGTTTGTTAGCAATTCACAATTTCTGTTTATCATACTCATTGGACTTTTCAAAGTTATAAATTTATTCTAAAAGTCGTCTTTCTATTCCAGAATTTTCTAGTTATCACTGTAGGTGACCTAGAAGATTATGGGTGCCCCGCATGCACGGCTATTTCACTCAGATTTTACCGATCTTTGATATAAAGAAAATTTAAAAACGTGAATTATATTTTGAAAATTTTTTAAATTTTTGTCAATCTGATCCACTCCAGATCTAAAATCTCTGTTGGTTTTCCAGTAAGAGAACAGGTATTACAAATTTCAAATCTCAGAGTAAGGGAAATATAATACATTATATGAGAAGTTTACACGTAGAATGAAGAAAATGTTTATGCAGGGGACTCCCTGTAAAAGCAAGAACCAGGTGAGGGAGGACGGAAGACCGGAAGGGGGGAGACAGGAACAAGGGGGGGTCCAGTAAAGGGGGTAAGAAGTGCAGGTTAAGGGAGCAGATGTAAAAGGGGGATGAATGTGTTTCTGGTTGGCTGGTTTGGTATCCTCTAGAATGAAGCCAGGCATTTTAATGTCTTTAAAAATAGTTTCTTCATTATTCACCATGGCATATAACCATAAAATGTTCAAAATAAACCTAGGGAGACGAAATTTCCATATTATTTCAACTATATCATTAGACATTGACGGAGAATTATAAAACTTCTTAATTTATTTCATATCTGTTGATATTGGTGACTTTTGTTCTTTTTTGTTCAGCCTTATTGCGTAATGCGTTGCAACCTTATTTTGCTTAAACTTTGAACCGTTTAAATTTCAATAGCTCATTTTTTACTATGGAATATATATATACAGAGATGGCAAAACTTTTGTGCTTATAAACTTCAGCTTCAGACGGCTCATTTATCCCCACAACGGTCCAACCTTATAGACATTTCTAAACCCCATTGGTGCCAAAAACTTTCAATTCAAAAGTTTTCAGCTCTCATGTACAAAAATGTTGCCCTTGCAGGTAATTCTTGAAACCAACAATGGAATGAAAATAAAAAAGCTTACATGGTAGGAATGTTCATGATCAGGGATCGGTTTAACAATATGCCCTCGGCCAATGTTCTTCACATCATACTGCCTGAAATGATAATAGTTATAAAATCGATAAATCAATTAATATTTCCAAAGAAAACATCCTTCTTAGAATAAATAATTGCATATATCATTCGTCTCCTTTGAAATGTATCTATTTGTCTTTTTTATGGTTATTGGTTGTTCACAATAACCATAAATAATGAGGATTTTTCATCAGGATGAGAAAAATGGTTTTAAAAGCAATGGCATGCCAAGATGAAATCTTAAGAAATAGGTTTAAACTGTCATTTACTGGGACGGGAAATTTTAAATGAGAGATAAATAATTTAATTAAATAAGACTGTTTTAACTAATTCTGTGAGGCTTTCCAGTAATATCATTGATTGAAACAAAACTGTTTTTTATTTTTTTATTTCTCTTCGAACGATTCATTCTTAACCTCATTCATAAATTTCCATCTTTTAAAATAACTGCATGAAAACTGAGGTTAAAATTTACCTTCTAACTTCTGACTTGTCCTCCATTGGTGTAGTTGACATGCCTAGTTCACTAGGCCGTCTATACATAGTCCGAACCTTAGGACCCTCTCTAAACAAACATTTTATAAGAAAACGGACTGTATACAGTAACGCATGTACACTGTCCAATTCACAATGGTACCTTAAAAAGCTTTGTCAATCCAATGTTTTTTTAAATTAATTAACTTTTACAGTTACAAGCACAGTATATTGTTAATTTCTGGCTAAAAATTTGATTATTTTTGTTAAAATTTATTTTTTACTTTCGAAAAGGAAGGTATTTTAGCGGTAAAATTGCAAGTTGTTAGCGAAATAATTGACGTTCTAATTTGTTATTATTGTAAAATATATAATTAAAGTTTGTGTAAAAGTTTAGCGAGGCTATCCGGGGTTAACACGCGTTCAATCCTTCATCAACAAAATTTCACAAATTTGAACAAGAAATAATTTGCCTAATTCGTTGTTAATCTATTTTTCCAAATGTTAATTTGAAACAATAATTACAAAATTTACAAAATTATGCTTTGTGCTCTTTGTTCTTTTACATTATATTAATACATAATAAGAATTTGGGTCCGGTTACTATTCATAAAATAAAAACAAAATCTCCGGAAATTTTAAAAGCAAAAAAGGGCAGACTACTTTTTGGAAATGCTAGGATTAGAGATATTTCAATTTACTTTGAAATTGGGATTGACGATTGAATGCCACAAATTATCTTTAAGATCAAAGACGACCGTTAAGTTATTTTTCAATAGTTTTGTTTCATTAGACATATTATGTATATATTTTGTATATATTATTTCTATATTCTGTATATATTCAAAATATTTTTAAGCTGGTTCAGTTTAGAGGTCAAAACTTTGTTGTAAGTAAAGACAATTTACAACGCTTGATATCGATATCCACTGTAGCAACTTTTTAATTTGAGTGACAAGCGCTGGATCCCTTATTTCTAGTTACCCCATGCAGCTTGGTTTCAACCACGGGATTTCCAGGAGAAATTAATCTAATCTCTGGAACTGGAAGAGATTCGGATAAACTAATTAATCCTAGGATTCTCGATTCAAATGTTTTTACCTCTGATCAGACTGCAATTTTAAGCAATAATTCGCGACAGATTTTGTCAATTATCAAAAGAAAGACATCCCAAATATAATTATACTTGAATATTTTCTAACGAGTTTGAGTTAATTTCTTCCCTGATAAATGAGTTTGTCATTTATCAGCTCAGGTTTTTAATCATGAAAGTGGCAATAACATTTATGATTTTTTCTTGAGGAATGTTTGTACATATATCAAAAAGAAATACAAAATATAGTTTAGTTTTCATAAAGCTTTACAATAATAAGATTAAAAAACATTTGTCTGATATATGCACCGGGGCAGTTTGCAATTTTGATTTTGACAAAAGAATTGAAATTAAGTTTAAAATGATGATTTTTAAAGTAAATCTAAATTAAACCGGATCCTTTAAGCTTGGATAAATATAGAAAAAATGTCCTTCATGGTTCGTGCCTCACAGACTAAGTACTTGTGGGGGGAAGGATGAA